>NW_026645095.1:0-30510 GCF_030020395.1 Manis pentadactyla
TCACAACCGATAAAGAAGGACATTACATAATGATAAAGGGGTCAATCCAATAAGAGGAAATAAACATTATAAATACCTATGCTCCCAACACAGGAGCACCTACAAATGTGAACCCATTACAAACAGAATTAAAAGGGGAAATAGAATACAATGCATTCATTCTAGGAGACTTCAACACTCCAGTAACTCTGAGGGACAGATCAACAAGACAGAAAATAAGTAAGGACATACAGGCATTGAACAACACATTAGAACAGATGGACCTAACATACATCTACAGAACTCAACACCCAAAAGCAGCAGAATACACATTCTTCTCAAGTGCACCTGGAACGTTTTCAAGAATAGATCATAGACTAGACCACAGCAACAGCCTTGGCAAATTCAAAAAGATTGAAATTGTACCAACCAGTTTCTCAGACCAGAAAGGTATGAAACTAGAAATAAATGCTGCAAAGAAAATGAAATATCCCACAAATACATGGAGGTTTCACAGTATGCTCCTAAATAACCAATGGATCAATGACCAAATAAAAACATAGATCCTGCAATATATGGAGACAAATGACAATAATTCAAGAGCACAAACTCTGTGGGATGCGGCCAAGGGCATGCTGAGAGGAAAGTATATTGCAATACAGGCCCACCTCAGGAAAGAAGGACAATCCCATATGAGCAGTCTAAACTCACAATTAATGAAACCAGAAAAAGAAGAACAAATGAGGCCCAAAGTCAGTACAAGGAGTGACACAATAAAGATTGGAGCAGAAATAAATAAAATTGAGAAGACTAAAACAATAGAAAGAATCAATGAAAGCAAGAGCTAGTTCTTCGAGAAGATAAACAAAATAGATAAACCCCTAGCCAAACTTAACAAGGAAGGAAAGAGAGTCTGCCCACATAAACAGAATCAGAAATGAGAAAGGAAAAGAATCCCTATGGACACCAGAGAAATGCAGAGAATTATTAGAGAATACCATGAAAAATTATGTGGTAACAAACTGGATAACCTAGAAGAAATGGACAACTTTCTAGAAAAACACAACCTTCCAACGCTGACCAAAGAGGAAACAGAAAATCTGAACAGACCAATTGCCAGCAACGAAATTGAACTGGTAATCAGAAAAACTACCCAAGAACAAAACTCCTGGACCAGATGGCTTCACCATTGAATTTAATCAAACATTTAGGGAAGACCTAATACTCATCCCCCTTAAAGTTTCCCACAGAACAGAAGAGGTGGGAATACTTCCAAAATCATTGTATGAGGCCAGCCCCCATCACTCTAATACCAAAACCAGGCAAAGACACCACAAAAAAAGGAAAATTACAGACCAATATCCCTGATGGACATAGACGCAAAATCACTCAACAAAATATTAGCAAACCAAATTCAAAAATACATCAAAAAGATCATCCATCATGATCAAGTAGGATTTCTTCCGGGGAGGCTAGGATGGTACATTGGAAAATCCATCAACATCCTCAACCACATCAACAAAAAGTAGGACAAAAACCAACACCATTCACGATAAAAAACTCTCAACAAAATGGGTATGGAAGGCAAGTACCTCGACATAATAAAGGCCATATATGACAAACCCACAGCCAACATTATACATAACAGCGAGAAGCTGAAAGCTTTCCCCTTAAGACCAGGAACAAGACAAGGATGCCCAGTGTCCCCACTTCTATTTAACATAGTACTGGAGGTCGTAGCCACGGCCATCAGGCAACACAAAGAAATAAAAGGCATCCAGATCGGCAAGGAAGTAGTTTAACTGTCCCTGTTTGCAAATGCCACGACATTGTAAATAAAAAAACCCTCAGGAATCCACTCCAAAACTACTAGATCTAATATCTGAATTCAGCAAAGTTGCAGGACGCAAAAGTAATACGCAGATTTCTGTGGCATTCCTATACGCTAACAATGAACTAGCAGAGAGAGAAATCAGGAAAACCAATTCCATTCACAATTGCATCAAAAAGAATAAAACACCTAGGAATAAACCTAACCAAGGAACCGAAAGACCTATCCTCTGAAAACTACAAGACGCTCATGAGAGAAATTAAAGAAGATATCAATAAATGGAGACACATCCATGCTCATGGATAGGAAGAATTAATATTGCCAAAATGGCCATCCTGCCTAAAGCAGTCTATAGATTCAATGCAATTCCTATCAAAATCCCAACAGCATCCTTCAACCAACTAGAGAAAATAGGCCTAAAATTCATATGGAACCACAAAAGACCCCGACTAGCCAAAGCAATCGTGAGAAGGAAGAATAAAGCAGGGGGGATTACGCTCCCCCACTTCAAGCTCTAGTACAAAGCCACAGTAATCAAGACAATTCGGTACTGGCACAAGAACAGTCCCATAGACCAGTATGGGAGAATATATTTGTAAGTGACATATCTGACAAGGGGTTAACATCCAAAACATATAAAGAACTTACATGCCTCAACACCCAAAAAGGCAAATAACCCAGAGAACAAATGGCAGAGGCTATGAAGAGACAGTTCTCCAAAGAGAAATTCCGATGGCCAACAAGCACATGAAAAGATGCTCCACATCACTAATCATCAGGGAAATGCAAATTAAAACCACAATGAGATATCACCTCACACCAGTAAGGATGGCCAGCATCGAAAAGACTGAGAACAACAAATGCTGGCGAGGATGCAGAGAAAGGGGAACCCCTCCCCCCCTACACTGCTGGTGGGAATGTAACGTAGTTCAAGACGTTGTGGCAAGCAATACGGAGGTTCCTCAAAACACTAAAAATAGAAATACCATTTGACTCTGGAATCCCACTCCTTGTAATTTACCCAAAGAATACAACTTCTCAGATTCAGAAAGACATATGCACCCTTTTGTTTATTACATCACTTTTTACAATGGCCAAGATACGGAAGCAACCTAAGTGTCCATCTGTAGATGAACGGATAAGGAAGATGTGGTACACATACACAATGCAATACTATCCAGCCATAAGAAAGAAACAAATCCTATCATTTGCAACAACATGGATGGGGCTGGAGGACATTATGCTCAGTGAAATAAGCCAGGCAGAGAAAGACAAGTGCCAAATGATTTCCCTCTTTTGTGGAGTATAACAATGAAGCAAAACTGAAGGAACAAAATGGCAGCAGACTCAGAGACTCCAAGAATGAACTAGAGGTTACCAAAGGGGAGGGGTGTGGGAGGGCAGGTGGGGAGGGAGGGAGAAGGGGATGGAAGTGTATTACGTTTAGTACACATGGTGTGAGGGATCACGGGGAGAACAGTGTAGCACAGAGAAGGACATAGTGTATCCTTGGCATCTTGCTGCACTGATGGACAGTGACTGCACTGGGGCATGGGTGGGGACTTGATAATAGGGGAAAATGTAGTACCCACATTGTTTTTTCACGTGAAACCATCATAAGAGTGTATATCAATCATACCTTAATAAAAAAATGTTTTTAAAAAGCTGCCTGTTAGGCTCTCTTTAAAACCCTATTTAAAATGGTAACTCCTCTTCATTTCCAATCTACCCCTCTCACAACACTTCGTTTTCCTCAAATGAAAAATATTAAAATGACTTATTCACTGATTGACTTTTTTTTCTGTTGCTGCCCACACACAGTCTTCAGTTGAAATGTGCTATGCAAGCAGGAATTTGTTTCTATTTCGTTTACCCTGCTATACCCCCAGTGCGGGTGAAGCCCTCAATAAACATTTGTTGAGTAACCCTGTACCAGTCTTAACACTTAAATGTCATGTTTAAAGAGCTATCATAAAATTACAACTGAAATGTCTCTAAAATGACAAATCTGAAAATATGGGTGAGGAAAGAACTCTTTCTCTTTCTTCAAAAATAGAGACAGGGAGTTTTAATGATACGTCTTGCTAGTGCAGCTATGACGACAAGCTTCTTACCATTTACTTTAATGCCCAGGAACCTTCGGCAATGACTGGTTAGTGGAGGCATGAGAAAAGATAAGGACCTAGTTCTGTGCATGCACCATTCCTCAGGGAATAGCAGACATTGGGATTTGAGTACAAAGGAATGAAATTCAAAAACAATCTCATCTGCTGAAGAAATAGTTATATCAGGGGAGAGGGTCCCAAATGTCAAAAGGCCATGATGCAAGGAAATAATATAAACAGTTATGTGCATCTAGGATTTTTATTTTGACTACAAATATGAGCTTTGAAGGCAGCAAGAAACATCTCTCAAAATTCACTCTTTGCAACTCACGGCAGGTGGCATTACCGGATCACCCAATTTTTCACAAGTCCCTCGCATGCTTTTTGCTCCGGGGTAATATTTTCTCCCCACCCCCACCCCCCACCCGCCCTCTGACCTTTCTTCTCCACATGTATCCACATAACTGAAACTCTGCATGCTCTATTGCAAATGCTTAGTTTACCACATAAGTGGATTTACTGGCAAATGCTTTCTTCTTGTTCTGAAAATGTAAGTATCAGAATAAAATTCAGAGACAAGGTTTCAAAATATTAGTCTTTCTCTTATATCCTCAAATCTTGGAAATATTAATGAGTATTATGCACAAGAGGCCTGGAGAGAGTGTATGAAAATGTTTAACTGATAAATTACGGGGGACAGATTTATTATCAGTATCCTGGTGAATTTTGTTGCTTGTTCAATAGACCAAAAAAATGACAAAATTTCTGATTCCACTCTAATATCATATCTCTCCCACCCACATAGTGCAATCTGTTTCACTAATTTAATATGACTTGGTTTCATGGCAAATGACCTGTCCTTAAAGGACAAACCGTTCAGCGTCTGTGTGCTTCCTGTTTCTTGCATTTGCGGGATCTTTGCATTGTGACTTTTAAAGTGTGTGGACCCAAGCGATACTGTTCGGAAAACCCAGATGTGTGGGTATTAATACTGATCTGATTTACCATGGGGTCCCAAGGTCAGTGAAAATGACTAAGATAGCTTGGAGTAGGGCACCAACATATCAGGACACAGGCCAGAGCATGACAGACAAAAATGAAGTGAGTTTTAAAAACTCAGTCAAATTCAGTTATGAAGATAACCACTAAGACCTGTGTGGCAACTAAACGAGCTTTTTCATCAACAAAAGAAACAGCAGAATAGTTTGTGGGCATCCTATAAGTATGTTATTTTTGAAATGTACTCATATCAGCAGCCTCTCACATTAATAGTAATATCATGCTTTTTTTTTTTTTCTCTTTGCCTCTGTGTATTCTGTGTGCTACTTGTGCTGAAGTACAATTTAAATGCTCGTAAGTGAAACGCACTCTGTTTTTCATTCCTAATGAATTTCCAAGATTCACTAACTCTACAATTTGCTGTCTCCAGAAAAGATGACATTTATTATTGCCCACATACTGTACAACAATCTCAGCTGAGAAAGTTACACAACTATTCAGAATAAAAATACTAAGTAATCCTTTTTTGAAAAGTATTCACTATACAATCATAACAAATCAAGAGAGGAATTTTTTGTCTTACAGGCCGAACAAAACACACACACACACACACACACACACACAGACACACACACACACACACACGCAAACGCAAACACGAACCAAAAAAAGTCCCCTCATATAATTTGAGAAATCTGGGACCTGCCCTAATTGCCACCTGAGATGATGTGATTGTTATGGGAAACAGACTGAACTACCAGACTCCATTCAGAAAAGGTGCAGTCCACATAGCCTCATGGGCAATGAGATTATAAACAGCAGTCTTTCCACTTAATGCCAAATGTGGTGACGGCCATGAGTAGGTTTCTAAGGAGACAAGACATAGAAAAAGTTAAGCTTTGATTCAGTAACAACAAACTGGAGAAAGTTCAGGAGCAGGAGGGAGGGAAGCAAGACATTCCATGTCAACAGAAAATGCCTTGAATGGCCACAAATGTACCAGAGGCAAGTATAAAAACAAAAACACTTCAAACACAGAAAGGAGCAATCGAAGCGATTTAGAACACCACACACACAAATCTGAACATGCAAGTGAACTTTACCACCACACTTTTGGAAAAATTGGCCAAGTCTCATCCCATCAACAGTCCAGCCACTCAGAGCAGTGGCTCTCCCTAAGGTCAGGTGCCCCAAACGGCATATCTAGTTCTCACATTCACAAGAGAGGGCATTAAAATTTTCAACCAGGGAAATTTGAATGCCAAAGTGCAGGGCTCTTCCCCATGCTCTGGAGCTGAAGCCACCAGCTGGAGAGAGAGGGAAAGCATTTCCTACACACCAAACTTGTGTGGTCATGTCATACACATCTGTGCCGGAACGAGAGAGGCCCTTCGAGCCATCGCTTTGCAATACCATAAACAAGCACAGAGAGAGGAATATTTGCCCTGCCCCGTCACTGTTCCTCAGTGAGACACCACCTTTTCCAATGTGAGACTTGAGTAGTGCTTCATTTGGCGTTACTATCACTATTACTGATTATGATAAATTAGTTTTACAGAATGCTTTAGAAGAGATTTCATATACACTGATTTGCTTGTACAATACTCTGTACATGGTACGTAGATGAGGTTAACAAATAGAGGTTAAGTGACATATTCAAAGTTACAACTTCTGCACTCCTTATGTGTAAATCCTGTTCCTGACGTAACTGAGAGATTATAATTGAGAGATTACAACAAACCCTGTTTTTTATTTTATTTTTTGCATCTAATTAGAATGAAATCATACTCTTGGGGTATAGGTTGTGAGGATCAGCTTTGTTGTTTTAACAGAAACCTCATTCTGTATTTCTTTATGCAAAAACAAGGTAAGGACATTTGGTGGAAGAGCCAGCAAACCCCACTAGAGTGCAATAGCCGATGTCATCGCCGCGCCCTCCGAACTCATGAACGTGTCCGGCAGAGAAACCACCCACGCCGTCAGCCACTTTATCCTCATGGGCTTTCCCTCCAGGCCCGAAGCGCAGCTCCTCTACTTCGGGCACTTCTCTGCGGCCTACACCCTGACCCTGATGGGGGAACGCGGCCGTTGCCTGCGCTGTGCGGTGGGACCGACGCCTTCACAGCCCGATCGATGTACATCCTCTTGGGGAATTTCTCTCTCCTGGAACTATGTTATGTCACCACCACCACCGTCCCCAACATGTTGGCCAGCTACCCGTCCACAAGCAAGTCCATCTCCTTTGTGAGCTGTCTTGTGCAGTTCTCCTTCTTCTCTTCCGGGTGCGAAGAGGGCTTCTTCCTTTGCATCATGGCCTTTGACAGGCACCTTGCCGTGTGCCGCCCTCCGCGTTACCCGCGCATCATGACCAGACAGCTGTGCACGGGCCTCGTCGTCCTTGGATGGTCGTGTGGGTTCACCCTCCTACCTACCGCCAGTTGTCCTCATTTCTCAGCTGCCCTACCGTGGCCCAAACACCATCAGCCATTTCGTGTGTGATCCTGTCCCACTGATGGTGCTGTCGTGTTCTGATGACACCACCACACAGTTCATTTACTCGACCTTCAATTCTGTTTTCATGATCGGCCCCCTTCTCTTTATCCTTTGCTCCTACGCTCTGGTGACTCTGGCTGTGCTACGGATGCCCTCAGCAGCGGGCAAACGCAAGGCTTTCTCCACTTGTGCTTCTCATCTGGCTGTGGTGATCCTGTTTCTTTGGCTCTGTTACGGTGATGTGCGTTAGTCCCGGATCGGGACACCCAGTGGACATGGAAAAAATCGTTACTTTGTTTTATTCTGTGAAAACACCTCTGTGCATTCCGCTAATATATAGGCTCAGGAACAAGGAGATGAAGGCTGCTCTGAGGAAGATCCTGAGGACTGCCCAAGGTATTCATAAAATACAAAGAGCCAAATTCTTCTCTCAAACGCAACTGATCTCAAGACATGAGTGATATATTTGTCGACAAATTCATTAACTTTTATTAAGAAACTACTATAATGAGGGCCCATTATCATCCTAAGCAAGATGCAGTAATGTTATTTAAGAATGTTTTAACTAACAAGTGAATGCAACTGTGTTGAAGTTAGTATCAAGTAAATGAAATGATATGTATGTAAGTCAATCAGTCTCTATATGTAATTCAATTTCTAAAGAGAAGGTAGAAGCATGCTGTGCATTGCTGAGTTGAATTAACTAATATACATGTAGTAGAGATCATAGATTGCTTTGGGGATTAACACTCCAAACCAGTAGTTCTCCACTAACACGCACTGATTGATAAAGAAGTCTCGAATTTGAAGGAAGTCGCCGTGCCAGAGTGTAGCATGTGACTTGACTTTAAGGAAACAGAATAATAGCCGTGGCTGGACGGTAGTGATTGTTTAGGGTGTACAAGACAAGAATTAGGAATTTAAAGGTATTACTAACTTAGAATATAGCAAATAAAAGAGCTAAACATAAGAACCGGGGCACTACTCAGGGCATAACCCACTTTCGGGTAAATCCCATTTGAGTAACAGCTTCCGGTACTACTTGTAGTTTAGTGTTAGTACTGTGTGACTGTTTTTAAACTGCCATAAGCATCCTTAATACTAATACGACTTCTACTGCGTTTCTGTTGCCATTTTTTTTTTTTTTCAAACATGGCTCTTCAACACATACTTTAAAAGAATCATAGTATGAAATGCAATTTTTACCAAATTGTAATTTGTAGTCTTCAAGAAGTCAATTCCTCTACAAAGTGAGGTGCCGCATCAATTGGGTTTTGTTTCATGAACAATCTGGGTTGAGAATACTTTCTGAAGATTAAAAGGCAGGATTTTTGAGTTCGGGGAAAGAAGTGGTTATCTTTCTTCTACTTCACAAAAGAAACAAAGAGCTGGACAATTGCCTGAAAGGTACGTCATATTGGAAGAAAATATGAACAATTTAGGACTTCGTGCACATGAACTACAACAGTAGATTTACAGTGCCGATGGCTTTAACACCGATTTTCATTCACGAAGGTTAAGGAATGTTTGTGACAATTCCATTCGTCTTTCATAATCACAGAAGAAAAAGGAAAAAGAAGAGATTCTTAATAAAACAGTGTGTTGATTGTGATAAAGGTGGAAGTGCCCGTTATTTGTTATTGCCTTTATTCTTGACCAACGTTTTCTCACCGATCTTAAATTCCACCTCATATTGTTTCTTTTTTGTATCATCAATATACGATTACATGAGCAGCATTGTGGTTACTAGATTCCTCCCATTATCAAGTCCCCACCACATACGCCATTACAGTCACTCTCCATCAGCATAGTAAGATGCTACAGAGCAGAGTCACTACTTGTATTCTCTGTGCCATGCGGTCTTCCCCTCCCCACCCCCACATTACCTGTGCTAATCACAACGCCCTTTATTCCCTTCTCCCATACTTCCCACCCACCACCACACCCAGTCCTTTTCTCTTTGACAACTGTTAGTCCATTCTTGGGTTCTGTGAGTTTGCTATTTTGTTCTTTCAGTTTTCCCTTTGTTCTTATGCTCCACAGATGAGTGAAAAATCATTTGGCACTTCTCTTTCTCTGCTTGGCTTATTTTATTTCACTGAGCATAAATAATAGCCTCCCGCTCCATTCATGTTGTTGCAAATGTGTAGGATTCGTTCTCTTCTTACGGCTGAAGAATATTCCATTGTGTATATAGACCACTTCTTCTTTATCCATACACCTACTGATGGACACTTAGGTGGCTTCCATTTCTTGGCTACTGTAAATAGTGCTGCGATAAACATAGGGGTGCATATGTCTTTTTGAAACTGGGCTCCTGCGTTCTTAGGGTAAATTCCTAGGAGTGGAATTCCTGGGTCAAATGGTATTTTTTTTTATTTTATTTCTGGTCTTTTGAGGAATCTCCACACCGCTTTCCGCAATGGTTGAACTACTTTACATTCCCACCAGCAGTGTAGGAGGGTTCCCCTTTCTCTGCATCCTAACCAACACTTGTTGTTCCCATTCTTTTCCATGTTGGCCGTACTAACTGGTGTGAGGTGGTATCTCACTGTGGTTTTAATTTGCATTCCCTGATGATCAGTGATGTGGAGCATCTTTTCATGTGCCTGTTGGCCATCTGAATTCCTTCTTTGGAGAAGTGCCTGTTCGGATCCTCCACCCATTTTTTAATAGGGTTATTTGCTTTTCGGGTGTTGAGGCATGTGAGTTGTTGATGTATTTTGGATGTTAACCCCTTGTTGGATATGTCATTTACAAATATATTCTCCCATGCTGATGGACACCTTTTTGTTCCGCTGATGGCGTCCCCTGCTGTAAAGGAGATTTTAGCATGATGTAGTCGCCTTTGTTCCTTTTTTAGTTTGCTTCCCTTGCCCGAGGACACGCGTCCAGGAAAAAGTTGCTCATGTTTATATTCAAGAGATTTTTGCCTATGTTTTCTTCTAAGAGCTTTATGGTTTCATGACTTACATTCAGGTCCTTGATCCATTTTGAGTTTACTTTCCTGTATGAGGTTAGACAGTAATCCAGTTTCATTCTCTTACATGTAGCTGTACAGTTTTGCCCCACACCAGCTGTTGGAGAGGCTGTCAATTCCCCATTGTATATGCATGGCTCCTTTATCATATAATAATTAACCATATATGTTTGGGTGAACATCTGGACTCTCTATTGTGTTCCACTGGTCTGTGCCAGTACCAAAGTGTCTTGATTACGGTGGCTTTGTAGTAGAGCTTGAAGTTGGGAAGTGAGATCCCCCTGCTTTATTCTTCCTTCTCAGGATTGCTTTGGCTATTCGGGGGTCTTTGGTGGTTCCACGTGAATTTTAGACATATTTGTTCCAGTTTGTTGAAGAATGCTGTTGGTACTTTGGTAGGGATACTGCATTGAATCTGTAGATTTCTTTAGGCAGGATGGCCATTTTGACAATATTAATTCTTCCTAGCCAAGAGCATGGAATGAATTTCCATTTGTTAGTGTCCTCTTTAATTTCCCTTAAGAGTGTCTTGTAGACTTCCAGGTATAGGTCTTTCACTTCCTTCGTTAGGTTTCCAGGTATAGGTCTTTCACTTCCTTCGTTAGGTTTCCAGGTATAGGTCTTTCACTTCCTTCGTTAGGTTTACTCCTAGGTATTTTATTCTTTTTGATGCAATTGTAAATGGAATTGTTTTCCTGATTTCTCTTTCTGCTCATTCATCATTAGTGTACACGAATGCAACAGATTTCTGTGTATTAATGTTGTATCCCACAGCTTTGCTGAGTTCACATACTAGATCTAGTAGTTTTGGAGTGGATTCTTTAGGGTTTTTTTATATACAGTATCATGTCATCTGCAAACAGGGACAGTTTAACTTCTTCCTTACCAATATGAATGCCTTTTGTTCCTTTGTGTCGTCTGATTGCCGTGGCTAGGACCTCAAGAACTAGGTCGTATAAAAGTGGGGAGAGTGGGCATCCTTTTCTTGTTCCTGGTCTTAAGGGGAAAGCTTTCAGCTTCTCGCTTTTATGCATAATGTTGGCTGTGGGTTTGTCATATATGGCCTTTATTATGTTGAGGGACTTGCCCTCTATACCCATTTTGCTGAGAGTTTTCCTCATGAACGGATGTCGAATTTTGTCGAATGCTCTTTCAGCATCTATGGAGATGACCGTGTGGTTTTTGCCCTTCTTTTCATTGATGTGGTAGTCGATGTTGATGAATTTTCAAATGTAGCACCATCCTTGCATGCCTGGGAGGAATCCCACTTGATCGTGGTGGATGATACTTCTGATCGATCTTTGAATTCGGTTTGCTAATATTTTCTTGAATATTTTTGCATCTATGTTCATCATGAATATTGGTCGATAATTTTCTTTTATTTATTTTTTCCGTGTGTTTGCATGGTTTGGATATTAGAGTGATGTTGGCCACATAGAATGAGTTTGGGAGTATTTCCACCTCTTCTACTTTTAGAAAGACTTTAAGGAGGATGGGTATTAGGTCTTCACTAAATGTTTGATAAAATTCAGCAGTGAAACCTTCTGGTCCAGGGATTTGGTTCTTGGGTAGTTTTCTGATTACCGATTCAACTTCATTACTGGTAATTGGTCTGTTTAGATTTTCTGTTTCTTACTAGGTCAGTCTAGGAAGTCGTATTTTTCTAGAAAGTTGCCCATTTCCTCTAGGTTTTCCAGTTTGCTAGAATATAATTAATTTTTCATAGTATTCTCTCATAATACTTGTATTTCTGTGGTGTCCGTAGTGACTTTCCTTCTCTCATTTCTGATTCTGTGTATGTGTGTCGACTCTCTTTTTCTCTTGATAAGTCTGGCTTGGGGTTTATCTATTTTGCTTATTTTCTCATAGAACCAGCTCCTGCTTTCATTCATTCTTCCTATTGTTTGATTCTTCTCGATTTTATTTATTTCCGCTCTAACCCTTATCATGCCCATCCTTCTACTGACTTTGGGCCTCATTTGTTCCTCTTTTCCTAGTTTCATTAATTGTGAGTTTAGATTGTTCATTTGGGCTTGTTCTTCTTTTCTGAGATAGGCCTGTATTGCAATATGCTTCCCTCTTAGCACTCTCTTCGCTGCGTCCCACAGATTTTGCAGGGTTGAATTATCGTTGTCACTTGTCTCCATACATTGCTTGACCTCTGTTTTTATTTGGTCATCGATCCATTGGTTATTAAGGTGCGTGCTGTTAAGCCTCCATGTGTTTCTAAGGCTCTTTTCATGTTCTTTGCATAATTTATTTCTAGGTTCATACTCTCGTCTTCTGAGAAGGTGGTTGGTACAATTTCAATCTTTTTGAATTTACTGAGTCTCTTTTTATGGCCTAGTGTATGATCTATACATGAAAATGTTCCATGTGAACTTGAGAAGAATGTGTATTCTGCTGCTTTTGGGTGTGGAGTCCTGTAGATGACTGCTAGATCCATCTGTTCGAATGTGTTATTCAGTGCCTCTGTCTCCTTACTTATTTTCTGTCTGGCTGACCTGTCCTTTGGAGTGAGTGGTGTGTTGACGTCTCCTAAAATGAATGCATTGCATTGTATTTCCCCCTTTGATTCTGTTAAGTATTTGTTACACATACGTTGGTGATCCTGTGTTGGGTGCATAGATATTTATAACGGTTATATCCTCTTGTTGGACTGACTGCTTTATCGTTATATAATGTCCTTCTTCATCTCCGGTTATTTTCCTTGTTTTGAAGTCTATTTTGTCTGATACAAGTTCTGCAACTCCTGCTTTTCTCTCCCCACGAATTGCATGAAATCTCTTTTTTCCATCCCTTCAGTATCAGTCTGTGTATGTCTTTGGGTGTGAAGTGAGTCTCTTGTACGCAGCATATAGATGGGCCTTGTTATTTGATCCATTCAGTGACTCTATGTCTTTTGATAGTGCATTCAGTGCATTTACATTTAGGGTGATTATCGATAGGAATGTATTTATTGCCATTGCAGGCTTTAGGTTTGTAGCTACCAAAGGTTCAAGGGTTATTTCTTTACTATCTAACAGTCTAATTTAACTTGCTTAGTGCTCTATTACAAACAGAAACTAAAGGTTCTTTTCTTTTTCCTCGTTTTTCTTCCTCCTCCATTCTTCAAATATTAGCTAGCATATTCTGTACTCATTCCCTACCCCTTGATTCAATTTGGGGGTAGCTGATTTCATTTCCCATCTGCTTAGTTGTTGTTCTACTTTGCTGTGCTTTTATTTCCACTGGTGACAGCTATTTAGCCCTAGGAATACTTCTATCTGCGGCAGGCCATCCAAAATGAACTGTAAAGGTGGTTTTCGGGACATAAATTCTCTCAGTTTCTGCTTCTCTGAAAATTGTTTTAATCCCACCTTCAAATTTAAATGATAACCTTTCCGGGTAGGCTATTCTTGGTTCAAGGCCCTTCTGCTTCATTGCGTTACATACATCAAGTCACTCCCTGCTGGCCTGTAAGGTTTCTATTGAGAAGTCTGATGATAGCCTGATGGGTTTTCCTTTGTATGTGATCTTTTTCCTCTCTAGCTGCTTTCAAAACTCTATCCTCGCCCTCGATCTTTGCCATTTTAAGTACTATATGTCTTGGTGTTGTCTTCCTTCGGTCCCTTGTGTTGGGAGATCTGTGAATCTCCATGGCCTGAGAGACTATTATCTCCTTCCCCAGACTGGGGAAGTTTTCAGCAATTACCTCCTCATGACACTTTCTATCCCTTTTTCTCTGTCTTCTTCTTCTGGTAGTCTTCAAATATGAATACGGTTCCGTTTGGATTCATCACACAGTTCACTCACTATTCTTTCATTCCTAGAGATCCTTTTTTCTCTCTGTGCCTGTTTCTTTGTATTCCTCGTCTCTAGTTTCTATTCTCTTCACCAACTCTTCTACTACATCTAATCTGCCTTTAAATCCCTCCTTTGTATGTTTCGTTTCAGACATGGAATTTCTTAATGATTGAACCTCCATCCTAAATTCATCCCTGAGTAATTAAAATGGCAAAGATCAAGGATAAGGACAGACTATTGAAAACAGCCACAGAGAGAAATAAGATCACATACAAAAGACATGCCATCAGGCTAACTTCTTCTCAGCAGAAACATTACAGGCCAGAAGGGAGTGGCATGATGTATTTAATGCAATAAAGCACAATGGCCTAAAACCAAGAATACCTTATCCAGCAAGATTACCATTTAAATTTGAAGGAGGGATTAAACAACTTCCAGATAAGCAAAAGCTGAGAGAATTTACCTTCCACAAACCATCTCTACATTGTATTTTGGAGGGACTGCTGTAGATGGAAGTGTTCCTAAGGTCTAATAGCTGTCACTAGAGGTAAGAAAAGCACAGTAAAGAAAGTAGAACAGCTAATTACTAAGAAAATGCAAAATTAAATTTACTGTCCCCAAAGCCAACCGAAGAATAGACAAAGAGTACAGAATATAACACCTAATACATGAGGAATGGAGGAAGAAGAAAAAGGAGAAAAAGAAAAGAACCTTTGGATTGTGTTTACGATAGCATATTAAGTTTAAGTTACGTTAGACTCTTAGATAGTAAGGAAGTTAACCTTGAACCTTTGGTAACCAAGAATCTAAAGTCCGCAATGGCAATAAGTGCATAACTATCGATAATCACCCTAAATGTAAATGGACTGAATGTACCAACCGGAAGACATAGAGTCATTGAATGGATAAAAAAACAAGACCCATCTATATGCTACCTGCGAGAGACTCACTTGAAACCCAAAGACATACACAGACTAAAAGTGAAGGGATGGAAAAATATATTTCATGCAACTAACAAGGAGAAAAAAAATCAGGAGTTGCGGTACTTGTATCAGGCAAAATAGACTTCAAAACAAAGAAAGTCACAACCGATAAAGAAGGACATTACATAATGATAAAGGGGTCAATCCAATAAGAGGAAATAAACATTATAAATACCTATGCTCCCAACACAGGAGCACCTACAAATGTGAACCCATTACAAACAGAATTAAAAGGGGAAATAGAATACAATGCATTCATTCTAGGAGACTTCAACACTCCAGTAACTCTGAGGGACAGATCAACAAGACAGAAAATAAGTAAGGACATACAGGCATTGAACAACACATTAGAACAGATGGACCTAACATACATCTACAGAACTCAACACCCAAAAGCAGCAGAATACACATTCTTCTCAAGTGCACCTGGAACGTTTTCAAGAATAGATCATAGACTAGACCACAGCAACAGCCTTGGCAAATTCAAAAAGATTGAAATTGTACCAACCAGTTTCTCAGACCAGAAAGGTATGAAACTAGAAATAAATGCTGCAAAGAAAATGAAATATCCCACAAATACATGGAGGTTTCACAGTATGCTCCTAAATAACCAATGGATCAATGACCAAATAAAAACATAGATCCTGCAATATATGGAGACAAATGACAATAATTCAAGAGCACAAACTCTGTGGGATGCGGCCAAGGGCATGCTGAGAGGAAAGTATATTGCAATACAGGCCCACCTCAGGAAAGAAGGACAATCCCATATGAGCAGTCTAAACTCACAATTAATGAAACCAGAAAAAGAAGAACAAATGAGGCCCAAAGTCAGTACAAGGAGTGACACAATAAAGATTGGAGCAGAAATAAATAAAATTGAGAAGACTAAAACAATAGAAAGAATCAATGAAAGCAAGAGCTAGTTCTTCGAGAAGATAAACAAAATAGATAAACCCCTAGCCAAACTTAACAAGGAAGGAAAGAGAGTCTGCCCACATAAACAGAATCAGAAATGAGAAAGGAAAAGAATCCCTATGGACACCAGAGAAATGCAGAGAATTATTAGAGAATACCATGAAAAATTATGTGGTAACAAACTGGATAACCTAGAAGAAATGGACAACTTTCTAGAAAAACACAACCTTCCAACGCTGACCAAAGAGGAAACAGAAAATCTGAACAGACCAATTGCCAGCAACGAAATTGAACTGGTAATCAGAAAAACTACCCAAGAACAAAACTCCTGGACCAGATGGCTTCACCATTGAATTTAATCAAACATTTAGGGAAGACCTAATACTCATCCCCCTTAAAGTTTCCCACAGAACAGAAGAGGTGGGAATACTTCCAAAATCATTGTATGAGGCCAGCCCCCATCACTCTAATACCAAAACCAGGCAAAGACACCACAAAAAAAGGAAAATTACAGACCAATATCCCTGATGGACATAGACGCAAAATCACTCAACAAAATATTAGCAAACCAAATTCAAAAATACATCAAAAAGATCATCCATCATGATCAAGTAGGATTTCTTCCGGGGAGGCTAGGATGGTACATTGGAAAATCCATCAACATCCTCAACCACATCAACAAAAAGTAGGACAAAAACCAACACCATTCACGATAAAAAACTCTCAACAAAATGGGTATGGAAGGCAAGTACCTCGACATAATAAAGGCCATATATGACAAACCCACAGCCAACATTATACATAACAGCGAGAAGCTGAAAGCTTTCCCCTTAAGACCAGGAACAAGACAAGGATGCCCAGTGTCCCCACTTCTATTTAACATAGTACTGGAGGTCGTAGCCACGGCCATCAGGCAACACAAAGAAATAAAAGGCATCCAGATCGGCAAGGAAGTAGTTTAACTGTCCCTGTTTGCAAATGCCACGACATTGTAAATAAAAAAACCCTCAGGAATCCACTCCAAAACTACTAGATCTAATATCTGAATTCAGCAAAGTTGCAGGACGCAAAAGTAATACGCAGATTTCTGTGGCATTCCTATACGCTAACAATGAACTAGCAGAGAGAGAAATCAGGAAAACCAATTCCATTCACAATTGCATCAAAAAGAATAAAACACCTAGGAATAAACCTAACCAAGGAACCGAAAGACCTATCCTCTGAAAACTACAAGACGCTCATGAGAGAAATTAAAGAAGATATCAATAAATGGAGACACATCCATGCTCATGGATAGGAAGAATTAATATTGCCAAAATGGCCATCCTGCCTAAAGCAGTCTATAGATTCAATGCAATTCCTATCAAAATCCCAACAGCATCCTTCAACCAACTAGAGAAAATAGGCCTAAAATTCATATGGAACCACAAAAGACCCCGACTAGCCAAAGCAATCGTGAGAAGGAAGAATAAAGCAGGGGGGATTACGCTCCCCCACTTCAAGCTCTAGTACAAAGCCACAGTAATCAAGACAATTCGGTACTGGCACAAGAACAGTCCCATAGACCAGTATGGGAGAATATATTTGTAAGTGACATATCTGACAAGGGGTTAACATCCAAAACATATAAAGAACTTACATGCCTCAACACCCAAAAAGGCAAATAACCCAGAGAACAAATGGCAGAGGCTATGAAGAGACAGTTCTCCAAAGAGAAATTCCGATGGCCAACAAGCACATGAAAAGATGCTCCACATCACTAATCATCAGGGAAATGCAAATTAAAACCACAATGAGATATCACCTCACACCAGTAAGGATGGCCAGCATCGAAAAGACTGAGAACAACAAATGCTGGCGAGGATGCAGAGAAAGGGGAACCCCTCCCCCCCTACACTGCTGGTGGGAATGTAACGTAGTTCAAGACGTTGTGGCAAGCAATACGGAGGTTCCTCAAAACACTAAAAATAGAAATACCATTTGACTCTGGAATCCCACTCCTTGTAATTTACCCAAAGAATACAACTTCTCAGATTCAGAAAGACATATGCACCCTTTTGTTTATTACATCACTTTTTACAATGGCCAAGATACGGAAGCAACCTAAGTGTCCATCTGTAGATGAACGGATAAGGAAGATGTGGTACACATACACAATGCAATACTATCCAGCCATAAGAAAGAAACAAATCCTATCATTTGCAACAACATGGATGGGGCTGGAGGACATTATGCTCAGTGAAATAAGCCAGGCAGAGAAAGACAAGTGCCAAATGATTTCCCTCTTTTGTGGAGTATAACAATGAAGCAAAACTGAAGGAACAAAATGGCAGCAGACTCAGAGACTCCAAGAATGAACTAGAGGTTACCAAAGGGGAGGGGTGTGGGAGGGCAGGTGGGGAGGGAGGGAGAAGGGGATGGAAGTGTATTACGTTTAGTACACATGGTGTGAGGGATCACGGGGAGAACAGTGTAGCACAGACAAGGACATAGTGTATCCTTGGCATCTTGCTGCACTGATGGACAGTGACTGCACTGGGGCATGGGTGGGGACTTGATAATAGGGGAAAATGTAGTACCCACATTGTTTTTTCACGTGAAACCATCATAAGAGTGTATATCAATCATACCTTAATAAAAAAATGTTTTTAAAAAGCTGCCTGTTAGGCTCTCTTTAAAACCCTATTTAAAATGGTAACTCCTCTTCATTTCCAATCTACCCCTCTCACAACACTTCGTTTTCCTCAAATGAAAAATATTAAAATGACTTATTCACTGATTGACTTTTTTTTCTGTTGCTGCCCACACACAGTCTTCAGTTGAAATGTGCTATGCAAGCAGGAATTTGTTTCTATTTCGTTTACCCTGCTATACCCCCAGTGCGGGTGAAGCCCTCAATAAACATTTGTTGAGTAACCCTGTACCAGTCTTAACACTTAAATGTCATGTTTAAAGAGCTATCATAAAATTACAACTGAAATGTCTCTAAAATGACAAATCTGAAAATATGGGTGAGGAAAGAACTCTTTCTCTTTCTTCAAAAATAGAGACAGGGAGTTTTAATGATACGTCTTGCTAGTGCAGCTATGACGACAAGCTTCTTACCATTTACTTTAATGCCCAGGAACCTTCGGCAATGACTGGTTAGTGGAGGCATGAGAAAAGATAAGGACCTAGTTCTGTGCATGCACCATTCCTCAGGGAATAGCAGACATTGGGATTTGAGTACAAAGGAATGAAATTCAAAAACAATCTCATCTGCTGAAGAAATAGTTATATCAGGGGAGAGGGTCCCAAATGTCAAAAGGCCATGATGCAAGGAAATAATATAAACAGTTATGTGCATCTAGGATTTTTATTTTGACTACAAATATGAGCTTTGAAGGCAGCAAGAAACATCTCTCAAAATTCACTCTTTGCAACTCACGGCAGGTGGCATTACCGGATCACCCAATTTTTCACAAGTCCCTCGCATGCTTTTTGCTCCGGGGTAATATTTTCTCCCCACCCCCACCCCCCACCCGCCCTCTGACCTTTCTTCTCCACATGTATCCACATAACTGAAACTCTGCATGCTCTATTGCAAATGCTTAGTTTACCACATAAGTGGATTTACTGGCAAATGCTTTCTTCTTGTTCTGAAAATGTAAGTATCAGAATAAAATTCAGAGACAAGGTTTCAAAATATTAGTCTTTCTCTTATATCCTCAAATCTTGGAAATATTAATGAGTATTATGCACAAGAGGCCTGGAGAGAGTGTATGAAAATGTTTAACTGATAAATTACGGGGGACAGATTTATTATCAGTATCCTGGTGAATTTTGTTGCTTGTTCAATAGACCAAAAAAATGACAAAATTTCTGATTCCACTCTAATATCATATCTCTCCCACCCACATAGTGCAATCTGTTTCACTAATTTAATATGACTTGGTTTCATGGCAAATGACCTGTCCTTAAAGGACAAACCGTTCAGCGTCTGTGTGCTTCCTGTTTCTTGCATTTGCGGGATCTTTGCATTGTGACTTTTAAAGTGTGTGGACCCAAGCGATACTGTTCGGAAAACCCAGATGTGTGGGTATTAATACTGATCTGATTTACCATGGGGTCCCAAGGTCAGTGAAAATGACTAAGATAGCTTGGAGTAGGGCACCAACATATCAGGACACAGGCCAGAGCATGACAGACAAAAATGAAGTGAGTTTTAAAAACTCAGTCAAATTCAGTTATGAAGATAACCACTAAGACCTGTGTGGCAACTAAACGAGCTTTTTCATCAACAAAAGAAACAGCAGAATAGTTTGTGGGCATCCTATAAGTATGTTATTTTTGAAATGTACTCATATCAGCAGCCTCTCACATTAATAGTAATATCATGCTTTTTTTTTTTTTTCTCTTTGCCTCTGTGTATTCTGTGTGCTACTTGTGCTGAAGTACAATTTAAATGCTCGTAAGTGAAACGCACTCTGTTTTTCATTCCTAATGAATTTCCAAGATTCACTAACTCTACAATTTGCTGTCTCCAGAAAAGATGACATTTATTATTGCCCACATACTGTACAACAATCTCAGCTGAGAAAGTTACACAACTATTCAGAATAAAAATACTAAGTAATCCTTTTTTGAAAAGTATTCACTATACAATCATAACAAATCAAGAGAGGAATTTTTTGTCTTACAGGCCGAACAAAACACACACACACACACACACACACACAGAGACACACACACACACACACACGCAAACGCAAACACGAACCAAAAAAAGTCCCCTCATATAATTTGAGAAATCTGGGACCTGCCCTAATTGCCACCTGAGATGATGTGATTGTTATGGGAAACAGACTGAACTACCAGACTCCATTCAGAAAAGGTGCAGTCCACATAGCCTCATGGGCAATGAGATTATAAACAGCAGTCTTTCCACTTAATGCCAAATGTGGTGACGGCCATGAGTAGGTTTCTAAGGAGACAAGACATAGAAAAAGTTAAGCTTTGATTCAGTAACAACAAACTGGAGAAAGTTCAGGAGCAGGAGGGAGGGAAGCAAGACATTCCATGTCAACAGAAAATGCCTTGAATGGCCACAAATGTACCAGAGGCAAGTATAAAAACAAAAACACTTCAAACACAGAAAGGAGCAATCGAAGCGATTTAGAACACCACACACACAAATCTGAACATGCAAGTGAACTTTACCACCACACTTTTGGAAAAATTGGCCAAGTCTCATCCCATCAACAGTCCAGCCACTCAGAGCAGTGGCTCTCCCTAAGGTCAGGTGCCCCAAACGGCATATCTAGTTCTCACATTCACAAGAGAGGGCATTAAAATTTTCAACCAGGGAAATTTGAATGCCAAAGTGCAGGGCTCTTCCCCATGCTCTGGAGCTGAAGCCACCAGCTGGAGAGAGAGGGAAAGCATTTCCTACACACCAAACTTGTGTGGTCATGTCATACACATCTGTGCCGGAACGAGAGAGGCCCTTCGAGCCATCGCTTTGCAATACCATAAACAAGCACAGAGAGAGGAATATTTGCCCTGCCCCGTCACTGTTCCTCAGTGAGACACCACCTTTTCCAATGTGAGACTTGAGTAGTGCTTCATTTGGCGTTACTATCACTATTACTGATTATGATAAATTAGTTTTACAGAATGCTTTAGAAGAGATTTCATATACACTGATTTGCTTGTACAATACTCTGTACATGGTACGTAGATGAGGTTAACAAATAGAGGTTAAGTGACATATTCAAAGTTACAACTTCTGCACTCCTTATGTGTAAATCCTGTTCCTGACGTAACTGAGAGATTATAATTGAGAGATTACAACAAACCCTGTTTTTTATTTTATTTTTTGCATCTAATTAGAATGAAATCATACTCTTGGGGTATAGGTTGTGAGGATCAGCTTTGTTGTTTTAACAGAAACCTCATTCTGTATTTCTTTATGCAAAAACAAGGTAAGGACATTTGGTGGAAGAGCCAGCAAACCCCACTAGAGTGCAATAGCCGATGTCATCGCCGCGCCCTCCGAACTCATGAACGTGTCCGGCAGAGAAACCACCCACGCCGTCAGCCACTTTATCCTCATGGGCTTTCCCTCCAGGCCCGAAGCGCAGCTCCTCTACTTCGGGCACTTCTCTGCGGCCTACACCCTGACCCTGATGGGGGAACGCGGCCGTTGCCTGCGCTGTGCGGTGGGACCGACGCCTTCACAGCCCGATCGATGTACATCCTCTTGGGGAATTTCTCTCTCCTGGAACTATGTTATGTCACCACCACCACCGTCCCCAACATGTTGGCCAGCTACCCGTCCACAAGCAAGTCCATCTCCTTTGTGAGCTGTCTTGTGCAGTTCTCCTTCTTCTCTTCCGGGTGCGAAGAGGGCTTCTTCCTTTGCATCATGGCCTTTGACAGGCACCTTGCCGTGTGCCGCCCTCCGCGTTACCCGCGCATCATGACCAGACAGCTGTGCACGGGCCTCGTCGTCCTTGGATGGTCGTGTGGGTTCACCCTCCTACCTACCGCCAGTTGTCCTCATTTCTCAGCTGCCCTACCGTGGCCCAAACACCATCAGCCATTTCGTGTGTGATCCTGTCCCACTGATGGTGCTGTCGTGTTCTGATGACACCACCACACAGTTCATTTACTCGACCTTCAATTCTGTTTTCATGATCGGCCCCCTTCTCTTTATCCTTTGCTCCTACGCTCTGGTGACTCTGGCTGTGCTACGGATGCCCTCAGCAGCGGGCAAACGCAAGGCTTTCTCCACTTGTGCTTCTCATCTGGCTGTGGTGATCCTGTTTCTTTGGCTCTGTTACGGTGATGTGCGTTAGTCCCGGATCGGGACACCCAGTGGACATGGAAAAAATCGTTACTTTGTTTTATTCTGTGAAAACACCTCTGTGCATTCCGCTAATATATAGGCTCAGGAACAAGGAGATGAAGGCTGCTCTGAGGAAGATCCTGAGGACTGCCCAAGGTATTCATAAAATACAAAGAGCCAAATTCTTCTCTCAAACGCAACTGATCTCAAGACATGAGTGATATATTTGTCGACAAATTCATTAACTTTTATTAAGAAACTACTATAATGAGGGCCCATTATCATCCTAAGCAAGATGCAGTAATGTTATTTAAGAATGTTTTAACTAACAAGTGAATGCAACTGTGTTGAAGTTAGTATCAAGTAAATGAAATGATATGTATGTAAGTCAATCAGTCTCTATATGTAATTCAATTTCTAAAGAGAAGGTAGAAGCATGCTGTGCATTGCTGAGTTGAATTAACTAATATACATGTAGTAGAGATCATAGATTGCTTTGGGGATTAACACTCCAAACCAGTAGTTCTCCACTAACACGCACTGATTGATAAAGAAGTCTCGAATTTGAAGGAAGTCGCCGTGCCAGAGTGTAGCATGTGACTTGACTTTAAGGAAACAGAATAATAGCCGTGGCTGGACGGTAGTGATTGTTTAGGGTGTACAAGACAAGAATTAGGAATTTAAAGGTATTACTAACTTAGAATATAGCAAATAAAAGAGCTAAACATAAGAACCGGGGCACTACTCAGGGCATAACCCACTTTCGGGTAAATCCCATTTGAGTAACAGCTTCCGGTACTACTTGTAGTTTAGTGTTAGTACTGTGTGACTGTTTTTAAACTGCCATAAGCATCCTTAATACTAATACGACTTCTACTGCGTTTCTGTTGCCATTTTTTTTTTTTTCAAACATGGCTCTTCAACACATACTTTAAAAGAATCATAGTATGAAATGCAATTTTTACCAAATTGTAATTTGTAGTCTTCAAGAAGTCAATTCCTCTACAAAGTGAGGTGCCGCATCAATTGGGTTTTGTTTCATGAACAATCTGGGTTGAGAATACTTTCTGAAGATTAAAAGGCAGGATTTTTGAGTTCGGGGAAAGAAGTGGTTATCTTTCTTCTACTTCACAAAAGAAACAAAGAGCTGGACAATTGCCTGAAAGGTACGTCATATTGGAAGAAAATATGAACAATTTAGGACTTCGTGCACATGAACTACAACAGTAGATTTACAGTGCCGATGGCTTTAACACCGATTTTCATTCACGAAGGTTAAGGAATGTTTGTGACAATTCCATTCGTCTTTCATAATCACAGAAGAAAAAGGAAAAAGAAGAGATTCTTAATAAAACAGTGTGTTGATTGTGATAAAGGTGGAAGTGCCCGTTATTTGTTATTGCCTTTATTCTTGACCAACGTTTTCTCACCGATCTTAAATTCCACCTCATATTGTTTCTTTTTTGTATCATCAATATACGATTACATGAGCAGCATTGTGGTTACTAGATTCCTCCCATTATCAAGTCCCCACCACATACGCCATTACAGTCACTCTCCATCAGCATAGTAAGATGCTACAGAGCAGAGTCACTACTTGTATTCTCTGTGCCATGCGGTCTTCCCCTCCCCACCCCCACATTACCTGTGCTAATCACAACGCCCTTTATTCCCTTCTCCCATACTTCCCACCCACCACCACACCCAGTCCTTTTCTCTTTGACAACTGTTAGTCCATTCTTGGGTTCTGTGAGTTTGCTATTTTGTTCTTTCAGTTTTCCCTTTGTTCTTATGCTCCACAGATGAGTGAAAAATCATTTGGCACTTCTCTTTCTCTGCTTGGCTTATTTTATTTCACTGAGCATAAATAATAGCCTCCCGCTCCATTCATGTTGTTGCAAATGTGTAGGATTCGTTCTCTTCTTACGGCTGAAGAATATTCCATTGTGTATATAGACCACTTCTTCTTTATCCATACACCTACTGATGGACACTTAGGTGGCTTCCATTTCTTGGCTACTGTAAATAGTGCTGCGATAAACATAGGGGTGCATATGTCTTTTTGAAACTGGGCTCCTGCGTTCTTAGGGTAAATTCCTAGGAGTGGAATTCCTGGGTCAAATGGTATTTTTTTTTTTTTTATTTCTGGTCTTTTGAGGAATCTCCACACCGCTTTCCGCAATGGTTGAACTACTTTACATTCCCACCAGCAGTGTAGGAGGGTTCCCCTTTCTCTGCATCCTAACCAACACTTGTTGTTCCCATTCTTTTCCATGTTGGCCGTACTAACTGGTGTGAGGTGGTATCTCACTGTGGTTTTAATTTGCATTCCCTGATGATCAGTGATGTGGAGCATCTTTTCATGTGCCTGTTGGCCATCTGAATTCCTTCTTTGGAGAAGTGCCTGTTCGGATCCTCCACCCATTTTTTAATAGGGTTATTTGCTTTTCGGGTGTTGAGGCATGTGAGTTGTTGATGTATTTTGGATGTTAACCCCTTGTTGGATATGTCATTTACAAATATATTCTCCCATGCTGATGGACACCTTTTTGTTCCGCTGATGGCGTCCCCTGCTGTAAAGGAGATTTTAGCATGATGTAGTCGCCTTTGTTCCTTTTTTAGTTTGCTTCCCTTGCCCGAGGACACGCGTCCAGGAAAAAGTTGCTCATGTTTATATTCAAGAGATTTTTGCCTATGTTTTCTTCTAAGAGCTTTATGGTTTCATGACTTACATTCAGGTCCTTGATCCATTTTGAGTTTACTTTCCTGTATGAGGTTAGACAGTAATCCAGTTTCATTCTCTTACATGTAGCTGTACAGTTTTGCCCCACACCAGCTGTTGGAGAGGCTGTCAATTCCCCATTGTATATGCATGGCTCCTTTATCATATAATAATTAACCATATATGTTTGGGTGAACATCTGGACTCTCTATTGTGTTCCACTGGTCTGTGCCAGTACCAAAGTGTCTTGATTACGGTGGCTTTGTAGTAGAGCTTGAAGTTGGGAAGTGAGATCCCCCTGCTTTATTCTTCCTTCTCAGGATTGCTTTGGCTATTCGGGGGTCTTTGGTGGTTCCACGTGAATTTTAGACATATTTGTTCCAGTTTGTTGAAGAATGCTGTTGGTACTTTGGTAGGGATACTGCATTGAATCTGTAGATTTCTTTAGGCAGGATGGCCATTTTGACAATATTAATTCTTCCTAGCCAAGAGCATGGAATGAATTTCCATTTGTTAGTGTCCTCTTTAATTTCCCTTAAGAGTGTCTTGTAGACTTCCAGGTATAGGTCTTTCACTTCCTTCGTTAGGTTTCCAGGTATAGGTCTTTCACTTCCTTCGTTAGGTTTCCAGGTATAGGTCTTTCACTTCCTTCGTTAGGTTTACTCCTAGGTATTTTATTCTTTTTGATGCAATTGTAAATGGAATTGTTTTCCTGATTTCTCTTTCTGCTCATTCATCATTAGTGTACACGAATGCAACAGATTTCTGTGTATTAATGTTGTATCCCACAGCTTTGCTGAGTTCACATACTAGATCTAGTAGTTTTGGAGTGGATTCTTTAGGGTTTTTTTATATACAGTATCATGTCATCTGCAAACAGGGACAGTTTAACTTCTTCCTTACCAATATGAATGCCTTTTGTTCCTTTGTGTCGTCTGATTGCCGTGGCTAGGACCTCAAGAACTAGGTCGTATAAAAGTGGGGAGAGTGGGCATCCTTTTCTTGTTCCTGGTCTTAAGGGGAAAGCTTTCAGCTTCTCGCTTTTATGCATAATGTTGGCTGTGGGTTTGTCATATATGGCCTTTATTATGTTGAGGGACTTGCCCTCTATACCCATTTTGCTGAGAGTTTTCCTCATGAACGGATGTCGAATTTTGTCGAATGCTCTTTCAGCATCTATGGAGATGACCGTGTGGTTTTTGCCCTTCTTTTCATTGATGTGGTAGTCGATGTTGATGAATTTTCAAATGTAGCACCATCCTTGCATGCCTGGGAGGAATCCCACTTGATCGTGGTGGATGATACTTCTGATCGATCTTTGAATTCGGTTTGCTAATATTTTCTTGAATATTTTTGCATCTATGTTCATCATGAATATTGGTCGATAATTTTCTTTTATTTATTTTTTCCGTGTGTTTGCATGGTTTGGATATTAGAGTGATGTTGGCCACATAGAATGAGTTTGGGAGTATTTCCACCTCTTCTACTTTTAGAAAGACTTTAAGGAGGATGGGTATTAGGTCTTCACTAAATGTTTGATAAAATTCAGCAGTGAAACCTTCTGGTCCAGGGATTTGGTTCTTGGGTAGTTTTCTGATTACCGATTCAACTTCATTACTGGTAATTGGTCTGTTTAGATTTTCTGTTTCTTACTAGGTCAGTCTAGGAAGTCGTATTTTTCTAGAAAGTTGCCCATTTCCTCTAGGTTTTCCAGTTTGCTAGAATATAATTAATTTTTCATAGTATTCTCTCATAATACTTGTATTTCTGTGGTGTCCGTAGTGACTTTCCTTCTCTCATTTCTGATTCTGTGTATGTGTGTCGACTCTCTTTTTCTCTTGATAAGTCTGGCTTGGGGTTTATCTATTTTGCTTATTTTCTCATAGAACCAGCTCCTGCTTTCATTCATTCTTCCTATTGTTTGATTCTTCTCGATTTTATTTATTTCCGCTCTAACCCTTATCATGCCCATCCTTCTACTGACTTTGGGCCTCATTTGTTCCTCTTTTCCTAGTTTCATTAATTGTGAGTTTAGATTGTTCATTTGGGCTTGTTCTTCTTTTCTGAGATAGGCCTGTATTGCAATATGCTTCCCTCTTAGCACTCTCTTCGCTGCGTCCCACAGATTTTGCAGGGTTGAATTATCGTTGTCACTTGTCTCCATACATTGCTTGACCTCTGTTTTTATTTGGTCATCGATCCATTGGTTATTAAGGTGCGTGCTGTTAAGCCTCCATGTGTTTCTAAGGCTCTTTTCATGTTCTTTGCATAATTTATTTCTAGGTTCATACTCTCGTCTTCTGAGAAGGTGGTTGGTACAATTTCAATCTTTTTGAATTTACTGAGTCTCTTTTTATGGCCTAGTGTATGATCTATACATGAAAATGTTCCATGTGAACTTGAGAAGAATGTGTATTCTGCTGCTTTTGGGTGTGGAGTCCTGTAGATGACTGCTAGATCCATCTGTTCGAATGTGTTATTCAGTGCCTCTGTCTCCTTACTTATTTTCTGTCTGGCTGACCTGTCCTTTGGAGTGAGTGGTGTGTTGACGTCTCCTAAAATGAATGCATTGCATTGTATTTCCCCCTTTGATTCTGTTAAGTATTTGTTACACATACGTTGGTGATCCTGTGTTGGGTGCATAGATATTTATAACGGTTATATCCTCTTGTTGGACTGACTGCTTTATCGTTATATAATGTCCTTCTTCATCTCCGGTTATTTTCCTTGTTTTGAAGTCTATTTTGTCTGATACAAGTTCTGCAACTCCTGCTTTTCTCTCCCCACGAATTGCATGAAATCTCTTTTTTCCATCCCTTCAGTATCAGTCTGTGTATGTCTTTGGGTGTGAAGTGAGTCTCTTGTACGCAGCATATAGATGGGCCTTGTTATTTGATCCATTCAGTGACTCTATGTCTTTTGATAGTGCATTCAGTGCATTTACATTTAGGGTGATTATCGATAGGAATGTATTTATTGCCATTGCAGGCTTTAGGTTTGTAGCTACCAAAGGTTCAAGGGTTATTTCTTTACTATCTAACAGTCTAATTTAACTTGCTTAGTGCTCTATTACAAACAGAAACTAAAGGTTCTTTTCTTTTTCCTCGTTTTTCTTCCTCCTCCATTCTTCAAATATTAGCTAGCATATTCTGTACTCATTCCCTACCCCTTGATTCAATTTGGGGGTAGCTGATTTCATTTCCCATCTGCTTAGTTGTTGTTCTACTTTGCTGTGCTTTTATTTCCACTGGTGACAGCTATTTAGCCCTAGGAATACTTCTATCTGCGGCAGGCCATCCAAAATGAACTGTAAAGGTGGTTTTCGGGACATAAATTCTCTCAGTTTCTGCTTCTCTGAAAATTGTTTTAATCCCACCTTCAAATTTAAATGATAACCTTTCCGGGTAGGCTATTCTTGGTTCAAGGCCCTTCTGCTTCATTGCGTTACATACATCAAGTCACTCCCTGCTGGCCTGTAAGGTTTCTATTGAGAAGTCTGATGATAGCCTGATGGGTTTTCCTTTGTATGTGATCTTTTTCCTCTCTAGCTGCTTTCAAAACTCTATCCTCGCCCTCGATCTTTGCCATTTTAAGTACTATATGTCTTGGTGTTGTCTTCCTTCGGTCCCTTGTGTTGGGAGATCTGTGAATCTCCATGGCCTGAGAGACTATTATCTCCTTCCCCAGACTGGGGAAGTTTTCAGCAATTACCTCCTCATGACACTTTCTATCCCTTTTTCTCTGTCTTCTTCTTCTGGTAGTCTTCAAATATGAATACGGTTCCGTTTGGATTCATCACACAGTTCACTCACTATTCTTTCATTCCTAGAGATCCTTTTTTCTCTCTGTGCCTGTTTCTTTGTATTCCTCGTCTCTAGTTTCTATTCTCTTCACCAACTCTTCTACTACATCTAATCTGCCTTTAAATCCCTCCTTTGTATGTTTCGTTTCAGACATGGAATTTCTTAATGATTGAACCTCCATCCTAAATTCATCCCTGAGTAATTAAAATGGCAAAGATCAAGGATAAGGACAGACTATTGAAAACAGCCACAGAGAGAAATAAGATCACATACAAAAGACATGCCATCAGGCTAACTTCTTCTCAGCAGAAACATTACAGGCCAGAAGGGAGTGGCATGATGTATTTAATGCAATAAAGCACAATGGCCTAAAACCAAGAATACCTTATCCAGCAAGATTACCATTTAAATTTGAAGGAGGGATTAAACAACTTCCAGATAAGCAAAAGCTGAGAGAATTTACCTTCCACAAACCATCTCTACATTGTATTTTGGAGGGACTGCTGTAGATGGAAGTGTTCCTAAGGTCTAATAGCTGTCACTAGAGGTAAGAAAAGCACAGTAAAGAAAGTAGAACAGCTAATTACTAAGAAAATGCAAAATTAAATTTACTGTCCCCAAAGCCAACCGAAGAATAGACAAAGAGTACAGAATATAACACCTAATACATGAGGAATGGAGGAAGAAGAAAAAGGAGAAAAAGAAAAGAACCTTTGGATTGTGTTTACGATAGCATATTAAGTTTAAGTTACGTTAGACTCTTAGATAGTAAGGAAGTTAACCTTGAACCTTTGGTAACCAAGAATCTAAAGTCCGCAATGGCAATAAGTGCATAACTATCGATAATCACCCTAAATGTAAATGGACTGAATGTACCAACCGGAAGACATAGAGTCATTGAATGGATAAAAAAACAAGACCCATCTATATGCTACCTGCGAGAGACTCACTTGAAACCCAAAGACATACACAGACTAAAAGTGAAGGGATGGAAAAATATATTTCATGCAACTAACAAGGAGAAAAAAAATCAGGAGTTGCGGTACTTGTATCAGGCAAAATAGACTTCAAAACAAAGAAAG
>NW_026645096.1:0-30462 GCF_030020395.1 Manis pentadactyla
ACACACTAGGCACATCACACCAAACACACATAAAACTTTCAGCACACAGAGCCTCACAGAACACGCAATGCAAAGCAAAGCAAACAACAGATATACAAAGCATATCAGACGCAACACACGGTATCCCGCACGACACATAAAATACACAGAACGAACAACACACACACAGTACACAAAGCAGTTAACAATACAAACAACAAACGGGCAACTGGGAACACAATATGTTGTACATCACGCAACACACGTGTGGTCACATCACACATTGAACATGACACAGAAAACTATTCACACACCACAGAACATTCCCAACCACGGACACAACACGCTACGCAAAAGACGTCCAACATACAACACACAAAGGCACACTCCAAGCACACAACACACAACACAGAACCACCCACAACCACACCAGTCACGCAGCACTCCCCAAACATACACACAACACGCACTACACACAACAACGACGCACCCAAACTGCACACATCACTTACACAAGAGTCACAACACAGAAAGAGTAGAAAACACACAGGAAACAGACAACCACATAAACACAGCCACGCTCATGAAACCAGCAGATCACAGACTTCACAGCTAAAAGCACACAATAACACAGCACGCAAACATGTAACACAACACACAATCACACAGCCAACACCACAGAACACGCACTACCATATACACAAAAGGCAGACAACGTACTTCACACATAACACAAAACTCAAAAAGCACCATACACATCACAAAAAAGACGCGCAAAACAAACATGGCACACACAACACACACATTAAAACAAGCACATCAGTACATTACCACAACACACAAAATAATCCACAAATCACAGAAAAATACATCGTACAACACACGCAAGCAACACACACAGATTACACATCACAACTCATAGCACACACAACAACCTGCATTAACGTCAGAGCACACCGACGTAACCACTACCTACCACGCATAAAGCCACACACAACACACACTAAAGGAATAACTACAACAAACACAGGTAAACACCCACAAACATAAAAGATATGGAGAACACACCCGACTCAACACGGAAACAGCACAACGTATGAAACAACGTACCCCACTAACATCACAGGACGTATAAGGGCAACCAATTCTCACAAACCACATTTAACCATGTACACACCACACACACAATGAGGCACACTACACAAGCAAAACCACACACACACACAACACATCTCGCCTCACACACCACAAAACAACGAATTGCACACACAAACTTTCAAACACGCATCACAATCACACTCGCAAAACACACACAACACACACAAAACCACAACCTAAACACACAACCAAAAATAAACGCACATAGCACACATTTCACACACTAAGCACCCCACGCACCACCGCACACAGGCACCCCACACACATACATACACACGGGCACCACTACGCAATGCACACACACAAAAAAGCGCAAAAGGTAACAAAACAACAGTCACAGGGCACACACCGCACACAACAAAGCACATGTTTCTCATAAGTCACAAAAGTCACATTTGGGAGAGTATGTGCAGCACACGCAGTGAGGCACACTAAACAAGCACAAGCACACATGGACATCACACCTCACTTCGCATACATAAAAACCACACACACTCAACCACTGAAACACAACCACACACAAATCACAGTCACACATACAAAACACGCAACACCACAACACACAAACGACACTCACAAACCCCTAGGCAAAACGCGCATAAGCAACAAAGAAGACGATGAGCACACATTTAACACACTACACACACAACCACGCACAGACACAACACACATACATCCTCACACAGGAGAACTGCGCAGAACAAACACACAACACAGAAATAAGCAACACAATAGTCACAATACACACACCACACACTTCAAGGCACATAACTGCTCACAATACACACGAAAAACATTCGCAGACTACGTACTGGGCACACCAAGAGACATACTAAACAAGCACAACCGCACGCAGTCAACACATCTCACATCATGTGCGTAACTCAAACAGCCACACACACACACACACACACACACACACACACAACCTCTCTAACACAACACACAAATCACAATCATACACAGAATACTGACACAACACATACAAATCCTTCCACAACTGATGAAAACTCACGCAACACACATATAATGCACTACACACAGCACACACAACCACAAGCCTACAACACAGAGCACACAGAGGCCCACACGGAGACAGCACGAACCAAAGCCCACAAACACACACACAAAAAACACATGCACACAGCACGTCTGACACAAGGCTAAAACTACGTCACACAAAATGCTCAAATTACACCGACCAAACAACATCTACCCAGTATGTAACACACAGAAAGCATATAGACGGCGCTCACCCAACCCAGAACACAGTACATAACGCAACAGACCAAGGAAAGACCACATTTCACACTAAACATTAGACTGGATGCCACACGCCAAACACACAACATACAGAACCGCCAACAGATAACTCATCATAATGGCAAAACATACAATGCTCAAAGAGCCACTCAACACACACAACACAACTCACAAAGACCAGCGTCACACGTAACACACCACCCAGTGAAAAATACACAGAGCAGTGTACTCATCAAGCTGTAAGGAACCTATAGCACACATATTACGTACAAAATACGCACAACACGGACAACACCCAACACAGAGAAAACAAGCAAGACCCACAGGCAAAAGACAGCACAGCGCCAAACACACAGGAACACAGCACACACAGCGTATCACAACAGAGAATACACACAGAATCGCAGAAAAGCACCACAAATCACTCACTCCCATATAGCAACCACACGTACAGCACACTACACACACAACAAACCCAGAAAGCACTAAAGAGATCAAGTGTATAGCCTTCTATTGCAATGTTTACAGAGGTTTCCATATCACATAGGAGCAAGTGGCATGCATGCGGAGATCAGCGTAGTGTTCTCTCAGGGAGGGTCTCCTCAGTGCACGGTGGATTGTTTCCCCTGCAGACTTTGGCATAAGGCTCTTCTGCAGCAGTTTATGTCACTTTACTACAAAGGCATCTCCAGGACATTGCTATTAAAGGGACGAGGTGGCTCCTTTCGTCCTCTTTGAGCGCCCTCAGTGAACAAGGCCCTCCCGGGGGATAACAGACCTGTGGAGAAAATGGACAATCACTTAGAGGCTCCCTTCAGTGCGCTTGAATGCAGAAGTCTCTCAACACACAAGCAGCACACCACACTAAACATCAAAACCCCCACACCCCGAGAACATAACTGCACACAATACACATGAACCACGGTTCTCAGAGTAAACACAACACTCACAGTGAGGCTCACGGACCGACCATGACCCCACAGAGTACACACCTCACATATTACACTCATTACTCAAAACAGCCAACCACTCACACAACGTGTCAAACGCAACCACACACAAATCACAGTCACACATGCTGAACGCACACCACACCTACAATGCATACAAGCCCACGTGCAAAACACACAAACCACAACGAAAAGAACTCCGAATTTATGCAACACACATTTCACAAACTACACACATCACTACAAACACACACAATACATACAGCACACAGAGCCTCACAGAATGCGCAATGCCAAACGCAGAACATATACACAAAGCACAGCATTCATAACACACAATTAATCTCACACAACTTGCAAAACACACAGACCACACAACACACACACACACAAGATGCAACACACAGAGAATACACTCAACACAAGCACAAAAACACAAGTCAACAAAAACTCGTCACACAGCACACACAAACATCGCACACAGAAATTAACATCACAACTCATAACACACACCGCACCCTGCATTAACAATGCAACACACACACACAACAATGCAACCACTGCATAACACACAAAAAGCCACACACAGCACACACTCAGGGAACAACCACAACACACGCAGGTAAACACCCACAAACACATACATCGAGAGCATACAGGACCTCTCAACATGCACAAGGCACAACATAAAAAACAACATACACCACAAACATCACAGGACATAAAAGCACACAACTCACACAAGCCACAGTTCCGTGAGTACACACAACACACACAATGAGGCACACTACACAACCACAATCACACACAGACAGCACGTCTCACATCACACACGTAACTCAACCAAACAAACACACATCCTCTCAAACCCAGCCAAACACAAATCACCATCACACACGGAAAGCAGTTGCACCACATACAAAACCACACGCAAAACACACAACCAACAAAAAAAGCCCACAGTGCACATTTCACACACTACAAACCACACACACACACATTCACGCACAGACAACCCACACTCATATCCATGCACGGGCTGCACTCTGCAAAACGCACACACACGAAACCCAAAATGTAACAACACAAGTCACAAGGCACCCACACCAGACAGACACGTCAGAGCTCATAATGGCTCACAACACACACGAATCCCATCTCAGAGAACACACAGCACACACAATGAGGCATGCTGAACAAGCACAACCACACGCAGACAACACATTACACATCACACACGTAACAAGCAAACACCCACACAACCACTCAAACACAACCACATGAAAATCACAATCACACATGCAGAACTCACACCACACACAAGAGGTGCAAAATGACGTGCAACACACACACAAACCACAACAGAAAGATCACGGAATTTATGGAACACGCACTTCACACACTAGGCACATCACACCAAACACACATAAAACTTTCAGCACACAGAGCCTCACAGAACACGCAATGCAAAGCAAAGCAAACAACAGATATACAAAGCATATCAGACGCAACACACGGTATCCCGCACGACACATAAAATACACAGAACGAACAACACACACACAGTACACAAAGCAGTTAACAATACAAACAACAAACGGGCAACTGGGAACACAATATGTTGTACATCACGCAACACACGTGTGGTCACATCACACATTGAACATGACACAGAAAACTATTCACACACCACAGAACATTCCCAACCACGGACACAACACGCTACGCAAAAGACGTCCAACATACAACACACAAAGGCACACTCCAAGCACACAACACACAACACAGAACCACCCACAACCACACCAGTCACGCAGCACTCCCCAAACATACACACAACACGCACTACACACAACAACGACGCACCCAAACTGCACACATCACTTACACAAGAGTCACAACACAGAAAGAGTAGAAAACACACAGGAAACAGACAACCACATAAACACAGCCACGCTCATGAAACCAGCAGATCACAGACTTCACAGCTAAAAGCACACAATAACACAGCACGCAAACATGTAACACAACACACAATCACACAGCCAACACCACAGAACACGCACTACCATATACACAAAAGGCAGACAACGTACTTCACACATAACACAAAACTCAAAAAGCACCATACACATCACAAAAAAGACGCGCAAAACAAACATGGCACACACAACACACACATTAAAACAAGCACATCAGTACATTACCACAACACACAAAATAATCCACAAATCACAGAAAAATACATCGTACAACACACGCAAGCAACACACACAGATTACACATCACAACTCATAGCACACACAACAACCTGCATTAACGTCAGAGCACACCGACGTAACCACTACCTACCACGCATAAAGCCACACACAACACACACTAAAGGAATAACTACAACAAACACAGGTAAACACCCACAAACATAAAAGATATGGAGAACACACCCGACTCAACACGGAAACAGCACAACGTATGAAACAACGTACCCCACTAACATCACAGGACGTATAAGGGCAACCAATTCTCACAAACCACATTTAACCATGTACACACCACACACACAATGAGGCACACTACACAAGCAAAACCACACACACACACAACACATCTCGCCTCACACACCACAAAACAACGAATTGCACACACAAACTTTCAAACACGCATCACAATCACACTCGCAAAACACACACAACACACACAAAACCACAACCTAAACACACAACCAAAAATAAACGCACATAGCACACATTTCACACACTAAGCACCCCACGCACCACCGCACACAGGCACCCCACACACATACATACACACGGGCACCACTACGCAATGCACACACACAAAAAAGCGCAAAAGGTAACAAAACAACAGTCACAGGGCACACACCGCACACAACAAAGCACATGTTTCTCATAAGTCACAAAAGTCACATTTGGGAGAGTATGTGCAGCACACGCAGTGAGGCACACTAAACAAGCACAAGCACACATGGACATCACACCTCACATCGCATACATAAAAACCACACACACTCAACCACTGAAACACAACCACACACAAATCACAGTCACACATACAAAACACGCAACACCACAACACACAAACGACACTCACAAACCCCTAGGCAAAACGCGCATAAGCAACAAAGAAGACGATGAGCACACATTTAACACACTACACACACAACCACGCACAGACACAACACACATACATCCTCACACAGGAGAACTGCGCAGAACAAACACACAACACAGAAATAAGCAACACAATAGTCACAATACACACACCACACACTTCAAGGCACATAACTGCTCACAATACACACGAAAAACATTCGCAGACTACGTACTGGGCACACCAAGAGACATACTAAACAAGCACAACCGCACGCAGTCAACACATCTCACATCATGTGCGTAACTCAAACAGCCACACACACACACACACACACACACACACACACAACCTCTCTAACACAACACACAAATCACAATCATACACAGAATACTGACACAACACATACAAATCCTTCCACAACTGATGAAAACTCACGCAACACACATATAATGCACTACACACAGCACACACAACCACAAGCCTACAACACAGAGCACACAGAGGCCCACACGGAGACAGCACGAACCAAAGCCCACAAACACACACACAAAAAACACATGCACACAGCACGTCTGACACAAGGCTAAAACTACGTCACACAAAATGCTCAAATTACACCGACCAAACAACATCTACCCAGTATGTAACACACAGAAAGCATATAGACGGCGCTCACCCAACCCAGAACACAGTACATAACGCAACAGACCAAGGAAAGACCACATTTCACACTAAACATTAGACTGGATGCCACACGCCAAACACACAACATACAGAACCGCCAACAGATAACTCATCATAATGGCAAAACATACAATGCTCAAAGAGCCACTCAACACACACAACACAACTCACAAAGACCAGCGTCACACGTAACACACCACCCAGTGAAAAATACACAGAGCAGTGTACTCATCAAGCTGTAAGGAACCTATAGCACACATATTACGTACAAAATACGCACAACACGGACAACACCCAACACAGAGAAAACAAGCAAGACCCACAGGCAAAAGACAGCACAGCGCCAAACACACAGGAACACAGCACACACAGCGTATCACAACAGAGAATACACACAGAATCGCAGAAAAGCACCACAAATCACTCACTCCCATATAGCAACCACACGTACAGCACACTACACACACAACAAACCCAGAAAGCACTAAAGAGATCAAGTGTATAGCCTTCTATTGCAATGTTTACAGAGGTTTCCATATCACATAGGAGCAAGTGGCATGCATGCGGAGATCAGCGTAGTGTTCTCTCAGGGAGGGTCTCCTCAGTGCACGGTGGATTGTTTCCCCTGCAGACTTTGGCATAAGGCTCTTCTGCAGCAGTTTATGTCACTTTACTACAAAGGCATCTCCAGGACATTGCTATTAAAGGGACGAGGTGGCTCCTTTCGTCCTCTTTGAGCGCCCTCAGTGAACAAGGCCCTCCCGGGGGATAACAGACCTGTGGAGAAAATGGACAATCACTTAGAGGCTCCCTTCAGTGCGCTTGAATGCAGAAGTCTCTCAACACACAAGCAGCACACCACACTAAACATCAAAACCCCCACACCCCGAGAACATAACTGCACACAATACACATGAACCACGGTTCTCAGAGTAAACACAACACTCACAGTGAGGCTCACGGACCGACCATGACCCCACAGAGTACACACCTCACATATTACACTCATTACTCAAAACAGCCAACCACTCACACAACGTGTCAAACGCAACCACACACAAATCACAGTCACACATGCTGAACGCACACCACACCTACAATGCATACAAGCCCACGTGCAAAACACACAAACCACAACGAAAAGAACTCCGAATTTATGCAACACACATTTCACAAACTACACACATCACTACAAACACACACAATACATACAGCACACAGAGCCTCACAGAATGCGCAATGCCAAACGCAGAACATATACACAAAGCACAGCATTCATAACACACAATTAATCTCACACAACTTGCAAAACACACAGACCACACAACACACACACACACAAGATGCAACACACAGAGAATACACTCAACACAAGCACAAAAACACAAGTCAACAAAAACTCGTCACACAGCACACACAAACATCGCACACAGAAATTAACATCACAACTCATAACACACACCGCACCCTGCATTAACAATGCAACACACACACACAACAATGCAACCACTGCATAACACACAAAAAGCCACACACAGCACACACTCAGGGAACAACCACAACACACGCAGGTAAACACCCACAAACACATACATCGAGAGCATACAGGACCTCTCAACATGCACAAGGCACAACATAAAAAACAACATACACCACAAACATCACAGGACATAAAAGCACACAACTCACACAAGCCACAGTTCCGTGAGTACACACAACACACACAATGAGGCACACTACACAACCACAATCACACACAGACAGCACGTCTCACATCACACACGTAACTCAACCAAACAAACACACATCCTCTCAAACCCAGCCAAACACAAATCACCATCACACACGGAAAGCAGTTGCACCACATACAAAACCACACGCAAAACACACAACCAACAAAAAAAGCCCACAGTGCACATTTCACACACTACAAACCACACACACACACATTCACGCACAGACAACCCACACTCATATCCATGCACGGGCTGCACTCTGCAAAACGCACACACACGAAACCCAAAATGTAACAACACAAGTCACAAGGCACCCACACCAGACAGACACGTCAGAGCTCATAATGGCTCACAACACACACGAATCCCATCTCAGAGAACACACAGCACACACAATGAGGCATGCTGAACAAGCACAACCACACGCAGACAACACATTACACATCACACACGTAACAAGCAAACACCCACACAACCACTCAAACACAACCACATGAAAATCACAATCACACATGCAGAACTCACACCACACACAAGAGGTGCAAAATGACGTGCAACACACACACAAACCACAACAGAAAGATCACGGAATTTATGGAACACGCACTTCACACACTAGGCACATCACACCAAACACACATAAAACTTTCAGCACACAGAGCCTCACAGAACACGCAATGCAAAGCAAAGCAAACAACAGATATACAAAGCATATCAGACGCAACACACGGTATCCCGCACGACACATAAAATACACAGAACGAACAACACACACACAGTACACAAAGCAGTTAACAATACAAACAACAAACGGGCAACTGGGAACACAATATGTTGTACATCACGCAACACACGTGTGGTCACATCACACATTGAACATGACACAGAAAACTATTCACACACCACAGAACATTCCCAACCACGGACACAACACGCTACGCAAAAGACGTCCAACATACAACACACAAAGGCACACTCCAAGCACACAACACACAACACAGAACCACCCACAACCACACCAGTCACGCAGCACTCCCCAAACATACACACAACACGCACTACACACAACAACGACGCACCCAAACTGCACACATCACTTACACAAGAGTCACAACACAGAAAGAGTAGAAAACACACAGGAAACAGACAACCACATAAACACAGCCACGCTCATGAAACCAGCAGATCACAGACTTCACAGCTAAAAGCACACAATAACACAGCACGCAAACATGTAACACAACACACAATCACACAGCCAACACCACAGAACACGCACTACCATATACACAAAAGGCAGACAACGTACTTCACACATAACACAAAACTCAAAAAGCACCATACACATCACAAAAAAGACGCGCAAAACAAACATGGCACACACAACACACACATTAAAACAAGCACATCAGTACATTACCACAACACACAAAATAATCCACAAATCACAGAAAAATACATCGTACAACACACGCAAGCAACACACACAGATTACACATCACAACTCATAGCACACACAACAACCTGCATTAACGTCAGAGCACACCGACGTAACCACTACCTACCACGCATAAAGCCACACACAACACACACTAAAGGAATAACTACAACAAACACAGGTAAACACCCACAAACATAAAAGATATGGAGAACACACCCGACTCAACACGGAAACAGCACAACGTATGAAACAACGTACCCCACTAACATCACAGGACGTATAAGGGCAACCAATTCTCACAAACCACATTTAACCATGTACACACCACACACACAATGAGGCACACTACACAAGCAAAACCACACACACACACAACACATCTCGCCTCACACACCACAAAACAACGAATTGCACACACAAACTTTCAAACACGCATCACAATCACACTCGCAAAACACACACAACACACACAAAACCACAACCTAAACACACAACCAAAAATAAACGCACATAGCACACATTTCACACACTAAGCACCCCACGCACCACCGCACACAGGCACCCCACACACATACATACACACGGGCACCACTACGCAATGCACACACACAAAAAAGCGCAAAAGGTAACAAAACAACAGTCACAGGGCACACACCGCACACAACAAAGCACATGTTTCTCATAAGTCACAAAAGTCACATTTGGGAGAGTATGTGCAGCACACGCAGTGAGGCACACTAAACAAGCACAAGCACACATGGACATCACACCTCACATCGCATACATAAAAACCACACACACTCAACCACTGAAACACAACCACACACAAATCACAGTCACACATACAAAACACGCAACACCACAACACACAAACGACACTCACAAACCCCTAGGCAAAACGCGCATAAGCAACAAAGAAGACGATGAGCACACATTTAACACACTACACACACAACCACGCACAGACACAACACACATACATCCTCACACAGGAGAACTGCGCAGAACAAACACACAACACAGAAATAAGCAACACAATAGTCACAATACACACACCACACACTTCAAGGCACATAACTGCTCACAATACACACGAAAAACATTCGCAGACTACGTACTGGGCACACCAAGAGACATACTAAACAAGCACAACCGCACGCAGTCAACACATCTCACATCATGTGCGTAACTCAAACAGCCACACACACACACACACACACACACACACACACAACCTCTCTAACACAACACACAAATCACAATCATACACAGAATACTGACACAACACATACAAATCCTTCCACAACTGATGAAAACTCACGCAACACACATATAATGCACTACACACAGCACACACAACCACAAGCCTACAACACAGAGCACACAGAGGCCCACACGGAGACAGCACGAACCAAAGCCCACAAACACACACACAAAAAACACATGCACACAGCACGTCTGACACAAGGCTAAAACTACGTCACACAAAATGCTCAAATTACACCGACCAAACAACATCTACCCAGTATGTAACACACAGAAAGCATATAGACGGCGCTCACCCAACCCAGAACACAGTACATAACGCAACAGACCAAGGAAAGACCACATTTCACACTAAACATTAGACTGGATGCCACACGCCAAACACACAACATACAGAACCGCCAACAGATAACTCATCATAATGGCAAAACATACAATGCTCAAAGAGCCACTCAACACACACAACACAACTCACAAAGACCAGCGTCACACGTAACACACCACCCAGTGAAAAATACACAGAGCAGTGTACTCATCAAGCTGTAAGGAACCTATAGCACACATATTACGTACAAAATACGCACAACACGGACAACACCCAACACAGAGAAAACAAGCAAGACCCACAGGCAAAAGACAGCACAGCGCCAAACACACAGGAACACAGCACACACAGCGTATCACAACAGAGAATACACACAGAATCGCAGAAAAGCACCACAAATCACTCACTCCCATATAGCAACCACACGTACAGCACACTACACACACAACAAACCCAGAAAGCACTAAAGAGATCAAGTGTATAGCCTTCTATTGCAATGTTTACAGAGGTTTCCATATCACATAGGAGCAAGTGGCATGCATGCGGAGATCAGCGTAGTGTTCTCTCAGGGAGGGTCTCCTCAGTGCACGGTGGATTGTTTCCCCTGCAGACTTTGGCATAAGGCTCTTCTGCAGCAGTTTATGTCACTTTACTACAAAGGCATCTCCAGGACATTGCTATTAAAGGGACGAGGTGGCTCCTTTCGTCCTCTTTGAGCGCCCTCAGTGAACAAGGCCCTCCCGGGGGATAACAGACCTGTGGAGAAAATGGACAATCACTTAGAGGCTCCCTTCAGTGCGCTTGAATGCAGAAGTCTCTCAACACACAAGCAGCACACCACACTAAACATCAAAACCCCCACACCCCGAGAACATAACTGCACACAATACACATGAACCACGGTTCTCAGAGTAAACACAACACTCACAGTGAGGCTCACGGACCGACCATGACCCCACAGAGTACACACCTCACATATTACACTCATTACTCAAAACAGCCAACCACTCACACAACGTGTCAAACGCAACCACACACAAATCACAGTCACACATGCTGAACGCACACCACACCTACAATGCATACAAGCCCACGTGCAAAACACACAAACCACAACGAAAAGAACTCCGAATTTATGCAACACACATTTCACAAACTACACACATCACTACAAACACACACAATACATACAGCACACAGAGCCTCACAGAATGCGCAATGCCAAACGCAGAACATATACACAAAGCACAGCATTCATAACACACAATTAATCTCACACAACTTGCAAAACACACAGACCACACAACACACACACACACAAGATGCAACACACAGAGAATACACTCAACACAAGCACAAAAACACAAGTCAACAAAAACTCGTCACACAGCACACACAAACATCGCACACAGAAATTAACATCACAACTCATAACACACACCGCACCCTGCATTAACAATGCAACACACACACACAACAATGCAACCACTGCATAACACACAAAAAGCCACACACAGCACACACTCAGGGAACAACCACAACACACGCAGGTAAACACCCACAAACACATACATCGAGAGCATACAGGACCTCTCAACATGCACAAGGCACAACATAAAAAACAACATACACCACAAACATCACAGGACATAAAAGCACACAACTCACACAAGCCACAGTTCCGTGAGTACACACAACACACACAATGAGGCACACTACACAACCACAATCACACACAGACAGCACGTCTCACATCACACACGTAACTCAACCAAACAAACACACATCCTCTCAAACCCAGCCAAACACAAATCACCATCACACACGGAAAGCAGTTGCACCACATACAAAACCACACGCAAAACACACAACCAACAAAAAAAGCCCACAGTGCACATTTCACACACTACAAACCACACACACACACATTCACGCACAGACAACCCACACTCATATCCATGCACGGGCTGCACTCTGCAAAACGCACACACACGAAACCCAAAATGTAACAACACAAGTCACAAGGCACCCACACCAGACAGACACGTCAGAGCTCATAATGGCTCACAACACACACGAATCCCATCTCAGAGAACACACAGCACACACAATGAGGCATGCTGAACAAGCACAACCACACGCAGACAACACATTACACATCACACACGTAACAAGCAAACACCCACACAACCACTCAAACACAACCACATGAAAATCACAATCACACATGCAGAACTCACACCACACACAAGAGGTGCAAAATGACGTGCAACACACACACAAACCACAACAGAAAGATCACGGAATTTATGGAACACGCACTTCACACACTAGGCACATCACACCAAACACACATAAAACTTTCAGCACACAGAGCCTCACAGAACACGCAATGCAAAGCAAAGCAAACAACAGATATACAAAGCATATCAGACGCAACACACGGTATCCCGCACGACACATAAAATACACAGAACGAACAACACACACACAGTACACAAAGCAGTTAACAATACAAACAACAAACGGGCAACTGGGAACACAATATGTTGTACATCACGCAACACACGTGTGGTCACATCACACATTGAACATGACACAGAAAACTATTCACACACCACAGAACATTCCCAACCACGGACACAACACGCTACGCAAAAGACGTCCAACATACAACACACAAAGGCACACTCCAAGCACACAACACACAACACAGAACCACCCACAACCACACCAGTCACGCAGCACTCCCCAAACATACACACAACACGCACTACACACAACAACGACGCACCCAAACTGCACACATCACTTACACAAGAGTCACAACACAGAAAGAGTAGAAAACACACAGGAAACAGACAACCACATAAACACAGCCACGCTCATGAAACCAGCAGATCACAGACTTCACAGCTAAAAGCACACAATAACACAGCACGCAAACATGTAACACAACACACAATCACACAGCCAACACCACAGAACACGCACTACCATATACACAAAAGGCAGACAACGTACTTCACACATAACACAAAACTCAAAAAGCACCATACACATCACAAAAAAGACGCGCAAAACAAACATGGCACACACAACACACACATTAAAACAAGCACATCAGTACATTACCACAACACACAAAATAATCCACAAATCACAGAAAAATACATCGTACAACACACGCAAGCAACACACACAGATTACACATCACAACTCATAGCACACACAACAACCTGCATTAACGTCAGAGCACACCGACGTAACCACTACCTACCACGCATAAAGCCACACACAACACACACTAAAGGAATAACTACAACAAACACAGGTAAACACCCACAAACATAAAAGATATGGAGAACACACCCGACTCAACACGGAAACAGCACAACGTATGAAACAACGTACCCCACTAACATCACAGGACGTATAAGGGCAACCAATTCTCACAAACCACATTTAACCATGTACACACCACACACACAATGAGGCACACTACACAAGCAAAACCACACACACACACAACACATCTCGCCTCACACACCACAAAACAACGAATTGCACACACAAACTTTCAAACACGCATCACAATCACACTCGCAAAACACACACAACACACACAAAACCACAACCTAAACACACAACCAAAAATAAACGCACATAGCACACATTTCACACACTAAGCACCCCACGCACCACCGCACACAGGCACCCCACACACATACATACACACGGGCACCACTACGCAATGCACACACACAAAAAAGCGCAAAAGGTAACAAAACAACAGTCACAGGGCACACACCGCACACAACAAAGCACATGTTTCTCATAAGTCACAAAAGTCACATTTGGGAGAGTATGTGCAGCACACGCAGTGAGGCACACTAAACAAGCACAAGCACACATGGACATCACACCTCACATCGCATACATAAAAACCACACACACTCAACCACTGAAACACAACCACACACAAATCACAGTCACACATACAAAACACGCAACACCACAACACACAAACGACACTCACAAACCCCTAGGCAAAACGCGCATAAGCAACAAAGAAGACGATGAGCACACATTTAACACACTACACACACAACCACGCACAGACACAACACACATACATCCTCACACAGGAGAACTGCGCAGAACAAACACACAACACAGAAATAAGCAACACAATAGTCACAATACACACACCACACACTTCAAGGCACATAACTGCTCACAATACACACGAAAAACATTCGCAGACTACGTACTGGGCACACCAAGAGACATACTAAACAAGCACAACCGCACGCAGTCAACACATCTCACATCATGTGCGTAACTCAAACAGCCACACACACACACACACACACACACACACACACAACCTCTCTAACACAACACACAAATCACAATCATACACAGAATACTGACACAACACATACAAATCCTTCCACAACTGATGAAAACTCACGCAACACACATATAATGCACTACACACAGCACACACAACCACAAGCCTACAACACAGAGCACACAGAGGCCCACACGGAGACAGCACGAACCAAAGCCCACAAACACACACACAAAAAACACATGCACACAGCACGTCTGACACAAGGCTAAAACTACGTCACACAAAATGCTCAAATTACACCGACCAAACAACATCTACCCAGTATGTAACACACAGAAAGCATATAGACGGCGCTCACCCAACCCAGAACACAGTACATAACGCAACAGACCAAGGAAAGACCACATTTCACACTAAACATTAGACTGGATGCCACACGCCAAACACACAACATACAGAACCGCCAACAGATAACTCATCATAATGGCAAAACATACAATGCTCAAAGAGCCACTCAACACACACAACACAACTCACAAAGACCAGCGTCACACGTAACACACCACCCAGTGAAAAATACACAGAGCAGTGTACTCATCAAGCTGTAAGGAACCTATAGCACACATATTACGTACAAAATACGCACAACACGGACAACACCCAACACAGAGAAAACAAGCAAGACCCACAGGCAAAAGACAGCACAGCGCCAAACACACAGGAACACAGCACACACAGCGTATCACAACAGAGAATACACACAGAATCGCAGAAAAGCACCACAAATCACTCACTACCATATAGCAACCACACGTACAGCACACTACACACACAACAAACCCAGAAAGCACTAAAGAGATCAAGTGTATAGCCTTCTATTGCAATGTTTACAGAGGTTTCCATATCACATAGGAGCAAGTGGCATGCATGCGGAGATCAGCGTAGTGTTCTCTCAGGGAGGGTCTCCTCAGTGCACGGTGGATTGTTTCCCCTGCAGACTTTGGCATAAGGCTCTTCTGCAGCAGTTTATGTCACTTTACTACAAAGGCATCTCCAGGACATTGCTATTAAAGGGACGAGGTGGCTCCTTTCGTCCTCTTTGAGCGCCCTCAGTGAACAAGGCCCTCCCGGGGGATAACAGACCTGTGGAGAAAATGGACAATCACTTAGAGGCTCCCTTCAGTGCGCTTGAATGCAGAAGTCTCTCAACACACAAGCAGCACACCACACTAAACATCAAAACCCCCACACCCCGAGAACATAACTGCACACAATACACATGAACCACGGTTCTCAGAGTAAACACAACACTCACAGTGAGGCTCACGGACCGACCATGACCCCACAGAGTACACACCTCACATATTACACTCATTACTCAAAACAGCCAACCACTCACACAACGTGTCAAACGCAACCACACACAAATCACAGTCACACATGCTGAACGCACACCACACCTACAATGCATACAAGCCCACGTGCAAAACACACAAACCACAACGAAAAGAACTCCGAATTTATGCAACACACATTTCACAAACTACACACATCACTACAAACACACACAATACATACAGCACACAGAGCCTCACAGAATGCGCAATGCCAAACGCAGAACATATACACAAAGCACAGCATTCATAACACACAATTAATCTCACACAACTTGCAAAACACACAGACCACACAACACACACACACACAAGATGCAACACACTGAGAATACACTCAACACAAGCACAAAAACACAAGTCAACAAAAACTCGTCACACAGCACACACAAACATCGCACACAGAAATTAACATCACAACTCATAACACACACCGCACCCTGCATTAACAATGCAACACACACACACAACAATGCAACCACTGCATAACACACAAAAAGCCACACACAGCACACACTCAGGGAACAACCACAACACACGCAGGTAAACACCCACAAACACATACATCGAGAGCATACAGGACCTCTCAACATGCACAAGGCACAACATAAAAAACAACATACACCACAAACATCACAGGACATAAAAGCACACAACTCACACAAGCCACAGTTCCGTGAGTACACACAACACACACAATGAGGCACACTACACAACCACAATCACACACAGACAGCACGTCTCACATCACACACGTAACTCAACCAAACAAACACACATCCTCTCAAACCCAGCCAAACACAAATCACCATCACACACGGAAAGCAGTTGCACCACATACAAAACCACACGCAAAACACACAACCAACAAAAAAAGCCCACAGTGCACATTTCACACACTACAAACCACACACACACACATTCACGCACAGACAACCCACACTCATATCCATGCACGGGCTGCACTCTGCAAAACGCACACACACGAAACCCAAAATGTAACAACACAAGTCACAAGGCACCCACACCAGACAGACACGTCAGAGCTCATAATGGCTCACAACACACACGAATCCCATCTCAGAGAACACACAGCACACACAATGAGGCATGCTGAACAAGCACAACCACACGCAGACAACACATTACACATCACACACGTAACAAGCAAACACCCACACAACCACTCAAACACAACCACATGAAAATCACAATCACACATGCAGAACTCACACCACACACAAGAGGTGCAAAATGACGTGCAACACACACACAAACCACAACAGAAAGATCACGGAATTTATGGAACACGCACTTCACACACTAGGCACATCACACCAAACACACATAAAACTTTCAGCACACAGAGCCTCACAGAACACGCAATGCAAAGCAAAGCAAACAACAGATATACAAAGCATATCAGACGCAACACACGGTATCCCGCACGACACATAAAATACACAGAACGAACAACACACACACAGTACACAAAGCAGTTAACAATACAAACAACAAACGGGCAACTGGGAACACAATATGTTGTACATCACGCAACACACGTGTGGTCACATCACACATTGAACATGACACAGAAAACTATTCACACACCACAGAACATTCCCAACCACGGACACAACACGCTACGCAAAAGACGTCCAACATACAACACACAAAGGCACACTCCAAGCACACAACACACAACACAGAACCACCCACAACCACACCAGTCACGCAGCACTCCCCAAACATACACACAACACGCACTACACACAACAACGACGCACCCAAACTGCACACATCACTTACACAAGAGTCACAACACAGAAAGAGTAGAAAACACACAGGAAACAGACAACCACATAAACACAGCCACGCTCATGAAACCAGCAGATCACAGACTTCACAGCTAAAAGCACACAATAACACAGCACGCAAACATGTAACACAACACACAATCACACAGCCAACACCACAGAACACGCACTACCATATACACAAAAGGCAGACAACGTACTTCACACATAACACAAAACTCAAAAAGCACCATACACATCACAAAAAAGACGCGCAAAACAAACATGGCACACACAACACACACATTAAAACAAGCACATCAGTACATTACCACAACACACAAAATAATCCACAAATCACAGAAAAATACATCGTACAACACACGCAAGCAACACACACAGATTACACATCACAACTCATAGCACACACAACAACCTGCATTAACGTCAGAGCACACCGACGTAACCACTACCTACCACGCATAAAGCCACACACAACACACACTAAAGGAATAACTACAACAAACACAGGTAAACACCCACAAACATAAAAGATATGGAGAACACACCCGACTCAACACGGAAACAGCACAACGTATGAAACAACGTACCCCACTAACATCACAGGACGTATAAGGGCAACCAATTCTCACAAACCACATTTAACCATGTACACACCACACACACAATGAGGCACACTACACAAGCAAAACCACACACACACACAACACATCTCGCCTCACACACCACAAAACAACGAATTGCACACACAAACTTTCAAACACGCATCACAATCACACTCGCAAAACACACACAACACACACAAAACCACAACCTAAACACACAACCAAAAATAAACGCACATAGCACACATTTCACACACTAAGCACCCCACGCACCACCGCACACAGGCACCCCACACACATACATACACACGGGCACCACTACGCAATGCACACACACAAAAAAGCGCAAAAGGTAACAAAACAACAGTCACAGGGCACACACCGCACACAACAAAGCACATGTTTCTCATAAGTCACAAAAGTCACATTTGGGAGAGTATGTGCAGCACACGCAGTGAGGCACACTAAACAAGCACAAGCACACATGGACATCACACCTCACTTCGCATACATAAAAACCACACACACTCAACCACTGAAACACAACCACACACAAATCACAGTCACACATACAAAACACGCAACACCACAACACACAAACGACACTCACAAACCCCTAGGCAAAACGCGCATAAGCAACAAAGAAGACGATGAGCACACATTTAACACACTACACACACAACCACGCACAGACACAACACACATACATCCTCACACAGGAGAACTGCGCAGAACAAACACACAACACAGAAATAAGCAACACAATAGTCACAATACACACACCACACACTTCAAGGCACATAACTGCTCACAATACACACGAAAAACATTCGCAGACTACGTACTGGGCACACCAAGAGACATACTAAACAAGCACAACCGCACGCAGTCAACACATCTCACATCATGTGCGTAACTCAAACAGCCACACACACACACACACACACACACACACACACAACCTCTCTAACACAACACACAAATCACAATCATACACAGAATACTGACACAACACATACAAATCCTTCCACAACTGATGAAAACTCACGCAACACACATATAATGCACTACACACAGCACACACAACCACAAGCCTACAACACAGAGCACACAGAGGCCCACACGGAGACAGCACGAACCAAAGCCCACAAACACACACACAAAAAACACATGCACACAGCACGTCTGACACAAGGCTAAAACTACGTCACACAAAATGCTCAAATTACACCGACCAAACAACATCTACCCAGTATGTAACACACAGAAAGCATATAGACGGCGCTCACCCAACCCAGAACACAGTACATAACGCAACAGACCAAGGAAAGACCACATTTCACACTAAACATTAGACTGGATGCCACACGCCAAACACACAACATACAGAACCGCCAACAGATAACTCATCATAATGGCAAAACATACAATGCTCAAAGAGCCACTCAACACACACAACACAACTCACAAAGACCAGCGTCACACGTAACACACCACCCAGTGAAAAATACACAGAGCAGTGTACTCATCAAGCTGTAAGGAACCTATAGCACACATATTACGTACAAAATACGCACAACACGGACAACACCCAACACAGAGAAAACAAGCAAGACCCACAGGCAAAAGACAGCACAGCGCCAAACACACAGGAACACAGCACACACAGCGTATCACAACAGAGAATACACACAGAATCGCAGAAAAGCACCACAAATCACTCACTCCCATATAGCAACCACACGTACAGCACACTACACACACAACAAACCCAGAAAGCACTAAAGAGATCAAGTGTATAGCCTTCTATTGCAATGTTTACAGAGGTTTCCATATCACATAGGAGCAAGTGGCATGCATGCGGAGATCAGCGTAGTGTTCTCTCAGGGAGGGTCTCCTCAGTGCACGGTGGATTGTTTCCCCTGCAGACTTTGGCATAAGGCTCTTCTGCAGCAGTTTATGTCACTTTACTACAAAGGCATCTCCAGGACATTGCTATTAAAGGGACGAGGTGGCTCCTTTCGTCCTCTTTGAGCGCCCTCAGTGAACAAGGCCCTCCCGGGGGATAACAGACCTGTGGAGAAAATGGACAATCACTTAGAGGCTCCCTTCAGTGCGCTTGAATGCAGAAGTCTCTCAACACACAAGCAGCACACCACACTAAACATCAAAACCCCCACACCCCGAGAACATAACTGCACACAATACACATGAACCACGGTTCTCAGAGTAAACACAACACTCACAGTGAGGCTCACGGACCGACCATGACCCCACAGAGTACACACCTCACATATTACACTCATTACTCAAAACAGCCAACCACTCACACAACGTGTCAAACGCAACCACACACAAATCACAGTCACACATGCTGAACGCACACCACACCTACAATGCATACAAGCCCACGTGCAAAACACACAAACCACAACGAAAAGAACTCCGAATTTATGCAACACACATTTCACAAACTACACACATCACTACAAACACACACAATACATACAGCACACAGAGCCTCACAGAATGCGCAATGCCAAACGCAGAACATATACACAAAGCACAGCATTCATAACACACAATTAATCTCACACAACTTGCAAAACACACAGACCACACAACACACACACACACAAGATGCAACACACAGAGAATACACTCAACACAAGCACAAAAACACAAGTCAACAAAAACTCGTCACACAGCACACACAAACATCGCACACAGAAATTAACATCACAACTCATAACACACACCGCACCCTGCATTAACAATGCAACACACACACACAACAATGCAACCACTGCATAACACACAAAAAGCCACACACAGCACACACTCAGGGAACAACCACAACACACGCAGGTAAACACCCACAAACACATACATCGAGAGCATACAGGACCTCTCAACATGCACAAGGCACAACATAAAAAACAACATACACCACAAACATCACAGGACATAAAAGCACACAACTCACACAAGCCACAGTTCCGTGAGTACACACAACACACACAATGAGGCACACTACACAACCACAATCACACACAGACAGCACGTCTCACATCACACACGTAACTCAACCAAACAAACACACATCCTCTCAAACCCAGCCAAACACAAATCACCATCACACACGGAAAGCAGTTGCACCACATACAAAACCACACGCAAAACACACAACCAACAAAAAAAGCCCACAGTGCACATTTCACACACTACAAACCACACACACACACATTCACGCACAGACAACCCACACTCATATCCATGCACGGGCTGCACTCTGCAAAACGCACACACACGAAACCCAAAATGTAACAACACAAGTCACAAGGCACCCACACCAGACAGACACGTCAGAGCTCATAATGGCTCACAACACACACGAATCCCATCTCAGAGAACACACAGCACACACAATGAGGCATGCTGAACAAGCACAACCACACGCAGACAACACATTACACATCACACACGTAACAAGCAAACACCCACACAACCACTCAAACACAACCACATGAAAATCACAATCACACATGCAGAACTCACACCACACACAAGAGGTGCAAAATGACGTGCAACACACACACAAACCACAACAGAAAGATCACGGAATTTATGGAACACGCACTTCACACACTAGGCACATCACACCAAACACACATAAAACTTTCAGCACACAGAGCCTCACAGAACACGCAATGCAAAGCAAAGCAAACAACAGATATACAAAGCATATCAGACGCAACACACGGTATCCCGCACGACACATAAAATACACAGAACGAACAACACACACACAGTACACAAAGCAGTTAACAATACAAACAACAAACGGGCAACTGGGAACACAATATGTTGTACATCACGCAACACACGTGTGGTCACATCACACATTGAACATGACACAGAAAACTATTCACACACCACAGAACATTCCCAACCACGGACACAACACGCTACGCAAAAGACGTCCAACATACAACACACAAAGGCACACTCCAAGCACACAACACACAACACAGAACCACCCACAACCACACCAGTCACGCAGCACTCCCCAAACATACACACAACACGCACTACACACAACAACGACGCACCCAAACTGCACACATCACTTACACAAGAGTCACAACACAGAAAGAGTAGAAAACACACAGGAAACAGACAACCACATAAACACAGCCACGCTCATGAAACCAGCAGATCACAGACTTCACAGCTAAAAGCACACAATAACACAGCACGCAAACATGTAACACAACACACAATCACACAGCCAACACCACAGAACACGCACTACCATATACACAAAAGGCAGACAACGTACTTCACACATAACACAAAACTCAAAAAGCACCATACACATCACAAAAAAGACGCGCAAAACAAACATGGCACACACAACACACACATTAAAACAAGCACATCAGTACATTACCACAACACACAAAATAATCCACAAATCACAGAAAAATACATCGTACAACACACGCAAGCAACACACACAGATTACACATCACAACTCATAGCACACACAACAACCTGCATTAACGTCAGAGCACACCGACGTAACCACTACCTACCACGCATAAAGCCACACACAACACACACTAAAGGAATAACTACAACAAACACAGGTAAACACCCACAAACATAAAAGATATGGAGAACACACCCGACTCAACACGGAAACAGCACAACGTATGAAACAACGTACCCCACTAACATCACAGGACGTATAAGGGCAACCAATTCTCACAAACCACATTTAACCATGTACACACCACACACACAATGAGGCACACTACACAAGCAAAACCACACACACACACAACACATCTCGCCTCACACACCACAAAACAACGAATTGCACACACAAACTTTCAAACACGCATCACAATCACACTCGCAAAACACACACAACACACACAAAACCACAACCTAAACACACAACCAAAAATAAACGCACATAGCACACATTTCACACACTAAGCACCCCACGCACCACCGCACACAGGCACCCCACACACATACATACACACGGGCACCACTACGCAATGCACACACACAAAAAAGCGCAAAAGGTAACAAAACAACAGTCACAGGGCACACACCGCACACAACAAAGCACATGTTTCTCATAAGTCACAAAAGTCACATTTGGGAGAGTATGTGCAGCACACGCAGTGAGGCACACTAAACAAGCACAAGCACACATGGACATCACACCTCACTTCGCATACATAAAAACCACACACACTCAACCACTGAAACACAACCACACACAAATCACAGTCACACATACAAAACACGCAACACCACAACACACAAACGACACTCACAAACCCCTAGGCAAAACGCGCATAAGCAACAAAGAAGACGATGAGCACACATTTAACACACTACACACACAACCACGCACAGACACAACACACATACATCCTCACACAGGAGAACTGCGCAGAACAAACACACAACACAGAAATAAGCAACACAATAGTCACAATACACACACCACACACTTCAAGGCACATAACTGCTCACAATACACACGAAAAACATTCGCAGACTACGTACTGGGCACACCAAGAGACATACTAAACAAGCACAACCGCACGCAGTCAACACATCTCACATCATGTGCGTAACTCAAACAGCCACACACACACACACACACACACACACACACACAACCTCTCTAACACAACACACAAATCACAATCATACACAGAATACTGACACAACACATACAAATCCTTCCACAACTGATGAAAACTCACGCAACACACATATAATGCACTACACACAGCACACACAACCACAAGCCTACAACACAGAGCACACAGAGGCCCACACGGAGACAGCACGAACCAAAGCCCACAAACACACACACAAAAAACACATGCACACAGCACGTCTGACACAAGGCTAAAACTACGTCACACAAAATGCTCAAATTACACCGACCAAACAACATCTACCCAGTATGTAACACACAGAAAGCATATAGACGGCGCTCACCCAACCCAGAACACAGTACATAACGCAACAGACCAAGGAAAGACCACATTTCACACTAAACATTAGACTGGATGCCACACGCCAAACACACAACATACAGAACCGCCAACAGATAACTCATCATAATGGCAAAACATACAATGCTCAAAGAGCCACTCAACACACACAACACAACTCACAAAGACCAGCGTCACACGTAACACACCACCCAGTGAAAAATACACAGAGCAGTGTACTCATCAAGCTGTAAGGAACCTATAGCACACATATTACGTACAAAATACGCACAACACGGACAACACCCAACACAGAGAAAACAAGCAAGACCCACAGGCAAAAGACAGCACAGCGCCAAACACACAGGAACACAGCACACACAGCGTATCACAACAGAGAATACACACAGAATCGCAGAAAAGCACCACAAATCACTCACTCCCATATAGCAACCACACGTACAGCACACTACACACACAACAAACCCAGAAAGCACTAAAGAGATCAAGTGTATAGCCTTCTATTGCAATGTTTACAGAGGTTTCCATATCACATAGGAGCAAGTGGCATGCATGCGGAGATCAGCGTAGTGTTCTCTCAGGGAGGGTCTCCTCAGTGCACGGTGGATTGTTTCCCCTGCAGACTTTGGCATAAGGCTCTTCTGCAGCAGTTTATGTCACTTTACTACAAAGGCATCTCCAGGACATTGCTATTAAAGGGACGAGGTGGCTCCTTTCGTCCTCTTTGAGCGCCCTCAGTGAACAAGGCCCTCCCGGGGGATAACAGACCTGTGGAGAAAATGGACAATCACTTAGAGGCTCCCTTCAGTGCGCTTGAATGCAGAAGTCTCTCAACACACAAGCAGCACACCACACTAAACATCAAAACCCCCACACCCCGAGAACATAACTGCACACAATACACATGAACCACGGTTCTCAGAGTAAACACAACACTCACAGTGAGGCTCACGGACCGACCATGACCCCACAGAGTACACACCTCACATATTACACTCATTACTCAAAACAGCCAACCACTCACACAACGTGTCAAACGCAACCACACACAAATCACAGTCACACATGCTGAACGCACACCACACCTACAATGCATACAAGCCCACGTGCAAAACACACAAACCACAACGAAAAGAACTCCGAATTTATGCAACACACATTTCACAAACTACACACATCACTACAAACACACACAATACATACAGCACACAGAGCCTCACAGAATGCGCAATGCCAAACGCAGAACATATACACAAAGCACAGCATTCATAACACACAATTAATCTCACACAACTTGCAAAACACACAGACCACACAACACACACACACACAAGATGCAACACACAGAGAATACACTCAACACAAGCACAAAAACACAAGTCAACAAAAACTCGTCACACAGCACACACAAACATCGCACACAGAAATTAACATCACAACTCATAACACACACCGCACCCTGCATTAACAATGCAACACACACACACAACAATGCAACCACTGCATAACACACAAAAAGCCACACACAGCACACACTCAGGGAACAACCACAACACACGCAGGTAAACACCCACAAACACATACATCGAGAGCATACAGGACCTCTCAACATGCACAAGGCACAACATAAAAAACAACATACACCACAAACATCACAGGACATAAAAGCACACAACTCACACAAGCCACAGTTCCGTGAGTACACACAACACACACAATGAGGCACACTACACAACCACAATCACACACAGACAGCACGTCTCACATCACACACGTAACTCAACCAAACAAACACACATCCTCTCAAACCCAGCCAAACACAAATCACCATCACACACGGAAAGCAGTTGCACCACATACAAAACCACACGCAAAACACACAACCAACAAAAAAAGCCCACAGTGCACATTTCACACACTACAAACCACACACACACACATTCACGCACAGACAACCCACACTCATATCCATGCACGGGCTGCACTCTGCAAAACGCACACACACGAAACCCAAAATGTAACAACACAAGTCACAAGGCACACACACCAGACAGACACGTCAGAGCTCATAATGGCTCACAACACACACGAATCCCACTTCAGAGAACACACAGCACACACAATGAGGCATGCTGAACAAGCACAACCACACGCAGACAACACATTACACATCACACACGTAACAAGCAAACACCCACACAACCACTCAAACACAACCACATGAAAATCACAATCACACATGCAGAACTCACACCACACACAAGAGGTGCAAAATGACGTGCAACACACACACAAACCACAACAGAAAGATCACGGAATTTATGGAACACGCACTTCACACACTAGGCACATCACACCAAACACACATAAAACTTTCAGCACACAGAGCCTCACAGAACACGCAATGCAAAGCAAAGCAAACAACAGATATACAAAGCATATCAGACGCAACACACGGTATCCCGCACGACACATAAAATACACAGAACGAACAACACACACACAGTACACAAAGCAGTTAACAATACAAACAACAAACGGGCAACTGGGAACACAATATGTTGTACATCACGCAACACACGTGTGGTCACATCACACATTGAACATGACACAGAAAACTATTCACACACCACAGAACATTCCCAACCACGGACACAACACGCTACGCAAAAGACGTCCAACATACAACACACAAAGGCACACTCCAAGCACACAACACACAACACAGAACCACCCACAACCACACCAGTCACGCAGCACTCCCCAAACATACACACAACACGCACTACACACAACAACGACGCACCCAAACTGCACACATCACTTACACAAGAGTCACAACACAGAAAGAGTAGAAAACACACAGGAAACAGACAACCACATAAACACAGCCACGCTCATGAAACCAGCAGATCACAGACTTCACAGCTAAAAGCACACAATAACACAGCACGCAAACATGTAACACAACACACAATCACACAGCCAACACCACAGAACACGCACTACCATATACACAAAAGGCAGACAACGTACTTCACACATAACACAAAACTCAAAAAGCACCATACACATCACAAAAAAGACGCGCAAAACAAACATGGCACACACAACACACACATTAAAACAAGCACATCAGTACATTACCACAACACACAAAATAATCCACAAATCACAGAAAAATACATCGTACAACACACGCAAGCAACACACACAGATTACACATCACAACTCATAGCACACACAACAACCTGCATTAACGTCAGAGCACACCGACGTAACCACTACCTACCACGCATAAAGCCACACACAACACACACTAAAGGAATAACTACAACAAACACAGGTAAACACCCACAAACATAAAAGATATGGAGAACACACCCGACTCAACACGGAAACAGCACAACGTATGAAACAACGTACCCCACTAACATCACAGGACGTATAAGGGCAACCAATTCTCACAAACCACATTTAACCATGTACACACCACACACACAATGAGGCACACTACACAAGCAAAACCACACACACACACAACACATCTCGCCTCACACACCACAAAACAACGAATTGCACACACAAACTTTCAAACACGCATCACAATCACACTCGCAAAACACACACAACACACACAAAACCACAACCTAAACACACAACCAAAAATAAACGCACATAGCACACATTTCACACACTAAGCACCCCACGCACCACCGCACACAGGCACCCCACACACATACATACACACGGGCACCACTACGCAATGCACACACACAAAAAAGCGCAAAAGGTAACAAAACAACAGTCACAGGGCACACACCGCACACAACAAAGCACATGTTTCTCATAAGTCACAAAAGTCACATTTGGGAGAGTATGTGCAGCACACGCAGTGAGGCACACTAAACAAGCACAAGCACACATGGACATCACACCTCACTTCGCATACATAAAAACCACACACACTCAACCACTGAAACACAACCACACACAAATCACAGTCACACATACAAAACACGCAACACCACAACACACAAACGACACTCACAAACCCCTAGGCAAAACGCGCATAAGCAACAAAGAAGACGATGAGCACACATTTAACACACTACACACACAACCACGCACAGACACAACACACATACATCCTCACACAGGAGAACTGCGCAGAACAAACACACAACACAGAAATAAGCAACACAATAGTCACAATACACACACCACACACTTCAAGGCACATAACTGCTCACAATACACACGAAAAACATTCGCAGACTACGTACTGGGCACACCAAGAGACATACTAAACAAGCA
>NW_026645097.1:0-30383 GCF_030020395.1 Manis pentadactyla
ACAGTCAGAGTTCTGATCCGACTCTGATGTGCGGGCAATGGCCAGAATGAGCTTCAGGATTATGGGGAGGAATGACAGATGTCAATGCTCATTGTGGCTGATCAGTAAAAGGGGCCTTGTCTAGGGTTAGGGGTTCATGTAAGGGAAATTCTATGCACATGATACGGTTATGGAGAGAATTTGGGTTCAATTCTGATGTGAGTGCGAGGGCGAGATTGAGGCTCATGGTAAAGATGTGCCTCCACGTCGGCAGCAATGTTGAAGGCGCAGTAACTAGTCCAGGGCTCGGGACTAGGGTTAGGCTTAGATGTTCAGTAAGATTTAGAGGAACATAGAAATACATTTAGAATTCGCATCTGACCCTGATGTGAGGGCGATGGCCAGATTGAGCTTCTGGTTTACTTTGTGGCCTGACAGATGTTGAAGCTGATGGTGTCGTTTCAGGTAAAGTGGCCATTGCTAGATTTAGGTTATTGTGTTCTCTGAGGTGTACAGGAAGGATAGGGTGATGGACAGACTTAGGGCTGGTCTCTGATGTGAGGGCAATTTCGTGATTGAGGTTCAGGATTACGGTGAAGCGTGCTTCATGCCAGTGGTTACGGTGAAGGGACAGCTAAAGAGTCATGTCTAGGGTTTAGATTAGTAGGTCATTCTGTTCAACAGAAAGGATAAGTTAAGGATTAAGGTTAGGGTCCAGCTCTGATGTGAGGGCGATTCTGAAATTGCGTTTCAGTGTTGAGGAGGGCCCTGGGTGACGTCGATGCTGACGTTGTGTGGATAGGCACAGGATTCAGTGCTAGGGTTAAAATTTTGTGTTCTGTCTGGTTTCCAGACATTAGCATTACGGAAAGAGTTAGGTTCTGGGTCTGATGTGACGGGGGTGCAAGATGGTGAATAAGGGTTATGATGTGGCATGGGTGATGTCAATGTTCCAGGTGAGGTGTCAGGACCACTGGACAGGGCCTGGGTTAGGGTTAGGTTTTTCGGAAGCTGTAGAGAGAGGTATTGTTACATTCAGACCTAGGGTCCTTCTCTTACGTTAGGGCGAATGTGCGATTCAGTGCCAGGATTACAGTGAGGCAAGGGTGATATCCATGGTGATGGTGGAGTTCCAGGCCACAGGTCTGCGCTAAGGTCAGGGTTATGTAATCGTTAAAGTGTATGGGGTGGACCGGGATACGGTTCGCATTGCATCCTAATCTGATGTGAGGGCGAAGGCCAGACTGATCTTCCTCATCGTGGTGTGGCATCGGTGACATCAATGCTTACGCTGAGGGTTCAGGTTAATTGATCTGGGTTAGAGATAAGGTTTTCTGTAAGGAAAAGTCTATGCGGTACATATGGTTATGGAAAGAATTAGGGAGCAGTTCTGATGTCAGGGCGAATGTGAGATTGAGTCGCAGGGTCAAGGGAGTCATAGTAGATATCAAAGGTGAAGGTGAATTATCTGATCCATGGGTCGGGTCTACGGTTTGATTTAGGTGTTCGATAAGGAATACGGGTGTGATAGGGTTACAGTTAGACTTCAGATCTATCTCTGATGTGAGGGCGAGTGCACGATTGAGTTTCAAATTTAAGCTGAAATGTGGGTGACATCAAACATGAAGGTGAAGGGTCAGATCCTGGCACCAGGTCTAGGGTTGACATTAGTTGTAAGGTAAGGAGTATGGGGCAGATTGAGTGAAAGTTAGAGTTCTGATCTGACTCTGATGTGATGGAAATGGCCAGAATGTGCTTCACGATTATGGGGAGGAATGACAGATGTCGATGCTGATGGTGGCGGTTCAGTTTAATTGGCCAGGACTAGGGTTAGGTTTTCCTGTAAGGGGAAATCTATGCATATGATACGGTTACGGAGAGAATTAGTGTTCTGTTCTGATGTGAGGGCGAGGGTGAGATTGAGGCTCAGGGTTAAGATGTGTCTCCTAGTTGGCATCAATGTTGAAGGCGAAGAATCAAGTCCAGGGCTCGGGCCTAGGGTTAGGGTTAGTTGTTCAGTAAGATTTCAGGTTTACAGTGCGGCATGACAGACGTTGAAGCTGATGATGTCGGCTCAGGTAAAGTGGCCAGGGCTAGAGTTAGGGTGTGGTGTTCTGTGAGATGTACAGGAAGGATAGGGGAAAGGACAGACTTAGGGCTTGTCTCTGATGTGAGGGCATCTTCGAGATTGAGGTTCAGGATTACGGTGAAGGGTGGGTGATGCCAAAGGTTACGGTGAATGGACAGGTCCAAGAGTCATGGCTAGGGTTAGGATTAGTGGGTCGTTCTGTTCTACAGAAAGGATAAGTTTCAATATTAAGGTTAGGGTCCAGCTCTGATGTGAGTGCGAGTTTGAAATTGCGATTAAGTGTTGAGGAGGGCCCTGGGTGAGGTCAATGATGACGTTGTGTGGATAGGCCCCGGACTCAGTGCTATGTTTAAAATTTTGTGTTCTCTCTGGTTTCTGAAGACATTAGCATTATGGAAAGAGTTAGGTTCTGGGTCTGATGTGACGGGGAGTGCAATATGGTGAATCAGGGTTATTTTGAGGCATGGGTGACGTCAGTGGTCAAGGTGAGGTGTCAGGACCACGGGCCAGGGCTAGGGAAATTTTTAGGTTTTTGGGAAGCTGTAGAGGGATGGTATTGTTACGTTTAGACTTAGGTTCCTTCTCTTACGTTAGGGCGACTATGCGATTTAGTTCTAGGATTACAGTGACGCAAGGGTGATATCCAAGGTGTTGGTGGAGTTTCAGGCCACAGGTCCGCGCTATGGTTAGGGTTATGTAATCGCTAAAGGGTATGTGGTTCACGTGGGTACGGCTCGGTTTTGGATCCTACTCTGATGTGAGGGTGTAGGCCAGATTGATCTTGATCATCATGGTGTGGCATAGGTGACATCAATGCTGATGCTGAGGGTCCAGGGTATGGGAGCTTGGTTAGGGGTAGGGTTTTCTGTTAGGAAATGTCTATACAGAAGATATGGTTATGGACATAATTAGGTTGCAATTTTGATGTCAGGGCGAATATGAGGTCGATTCACAGGGATTAGGAAGTCATAGTTGATATCAATGGAGAAGGCAAAGTATCTGGTCTACGAGTCGGGTCTAGGGTAAGGTCTAGGGGTTCGATAAGGAGTACATGTGAGATAGGGTTACAGCTAGATTCGGATCCATCTCTGCTGTGAGGGCGAGTGGAAGATTGAGTTTCAGTTTTAAGGTGAGGTGTGGGTGATATTAATGCTTAAAGTGAAGTGTCAGAACCTGGCGTGAGAGCTAGTGCTGGAATTAGTTGTAAGTTAAGGTGTATGCGGCTGATTTTGGGACAGTCAGAGTTCTGATCCGACTCTGATGTGCGGGCAATGGCCAGAATGAGCTTCAGGATTATGGGGAGGAATGACAGATGTCAATGCTCATTGTGGCTGATCAGTAAAAGGGGCCTTGTCTAGGGTTAGGGGTTCATGTAAGGGAAATTCTATGCACATGATACGGTTATGGAGAGAATTTGGGTTCAATTCTGATGTGAGTGCGAGGGCGAGATTGAGGCTCATGGTAAAGATGTGCCTCCACGTCGGCAGCAATGTTGAAGGCGCAGTAACTAGTCCAGGGCTCGGGACTAGGGTTAGGCTTAGATGTTCAGTAAGATTTAGAGGAACATAGAAATACATTTAGAATTCGCATCTGACCCTGATGTGAGGGCGATGGCCAGATTGAGCTTCTGGTTTACTTTGTGGCCTGACAGATGTTGAAGCTGATGGTGTCGTTTCAGGTAAAGTGGCCATTGCTAGATTTAGGTTATTGTGTTCTCTGAGGTGTACAGGAAGGATAGGGTGATGGACAGACTTAGGGCTGGTCTCTGATGTGAGGGCAATTTCGTGATTGAGGTTCAGGATTACGGTGAAGCGTGCTTCATGCCAGTGGTTACGGTGAAGGGACAGCTAAAGAGTCATGTCTAGGGTTTAGATTAGTAGGTCATTCTGTTCAACAGAAAGGATAAGTTAAGGATTAAGGTTAGGGTCCAGCTCTGATGTGAGGGCGATTCTGAAATTGCGTTTCAGTGTTGAGGAGGGCCCTGGGTGACGTCGATGCTGACGTTGTGTGGATAGGCACAGGATTCAGTGCTAGGGTTAAAATTTTGTGTTCTGTCTGGTTTCCAGACATTAGCATTACGGAAAGAGTTAGGTTCTGGGTCTGATGTGACGGGGGTGCAAGATGGTGAATAAGGGTTATGATGTGGCATGGGTGATGTCAATGTTCCAGGTGAGGTGTCAGGACCACTGGACAGGGCCTGGGTTAGGGTTAGGTTTTTCGGAAGCTGTAGAGAGAGGTATTGTTACATTCAGACCTAGGGTCCTTCTCTTACGTTAGGGCGAATGTGCGATTCAGTGCCAGGATTACAGTGAGGCAAGGGTGATATCCATGGTGATGGTGGAGTTCCAGGCCACAGGTCTGCGCTAAGGTCAGGGTTATGTAATCGTTAAAGTGTATGGGGTGGACCGGGATACGGTTCGCATTGCATCCTAATCTGATGTGAGGGCGAAGGCCAGACTGATCTTCCTCATCGTGGTGTGGCATCGGTGACATCAATGCTTACGCTGAGGGTTCAGGTTAATTGATCTGGGTTAGAGATAAGGTTTTCTGTAAGGAAAAGTCTATGCGGTACATATGGTTATGGAAAGAATTAGGGAGCAGTTCTGATGTCAGGGCGAATGTGAGATTGAGTCGCAGGGTCAAGGGAGTCATAGTAGATATCAAAGGTGAAGGTGAATTATCTGATCCATGGGTCGGGTCTACGGTTTGATTTAGGTGTTCGATAAGGAATACGGGTGTGATAGGGTTACAGTTAGACTTCAGATCTATCTCTGATGTGAGGGCGAGTGCACGATTGAGTTTCAAATTTAAGCTGAAATGTGGGTGACATCAAACATGAAGGTGAAGGGTCAGATCCTGGCACCAGGTCTAGGGTTGACATTAGTTGTAAGGTAAGGAGTATGGGGCAGATTGAGTGAAAGTTAGAGTTCTGATCTGACTCTGATGTGATGGAAATGGCCAGAATGTGCTTCACGATTATGGGGAGGAATGACAGATGTCGATGCTGATGGTGGCGGTTCAGTTTAATTGGCCAGGACTAGGGTTAGGTTTTCCTGTAAGGGGAAATCTATGCATATGATACGGTTACGGAGAGAATTAGTGTTCTGTTCTGATGTGAGGGCGAGGGTGAGATTGAGGCTCAGGGTTAAGATGTGTCTCCTAGTTGGCATCAATGTTGAAGGCGAAGAATCAAGTCCAGGGCTCGGGCCTAGGGTTAGGGTTAGTTGTTCAGTAAGATTTCAGGTTTACAGTGCGGCATGACAGACGTTGAAGCTGATGATGTCGGCTCAGGTAAAGTGGCCAGGGTTAGAGTTAGGGTGTGGTGTTCTGTGAGATGTACAGGAAGGATAGGGGAAAGGACAGACTTAGGGCTTGTCTCTGATGTGAGGGCATCTTCGAGATTGAGGTTCAGGATTACGGTGAAGGGTGGGTGATGCCAAAGGTTACGGTGAATGGACAGGTCCAAGAGTCATGGCTAGGGTTAGGATTAGTGGGTCGTTCTGTTCTACAGAAAGGATAAGTTTCAATATTAAGGTTAGGGTCCAGCTCTGATGTGAGTGCGAGTTTGAAATTGCGATTAAGTGTTGAGGAGGGCCCTGGGTGAGGTCAATGATGACGTTGTGTGGATAGGCCCCGGACTCAGTGCTATGTTTAAAATTTTGTGTTCTCTCTGGTTTCTGAAGACATTAGCATTATGGAAAGAGTTAGGTTCTGGGTCTGATGTGACGGGGAGTGCAATATGGTGAATCAGGGTTATTTTGAGGCATGGGTGACGTCAGTGGTCAAGGTGAGGTGTCAGGACCACGGGCCAGGGCTAGGGAAATTTTTAGGTTTTTGGGAAGCTGTAGAGGGATGGTATTGTTACGTTTAGACTTAGGTTCCTTCTCTTACGTTAGGGCGACTATGCGATTTAGTTCTAGGATTACAGTGACGCAAGGGTGATATCCAAGGTGTTGGTGGAGTTTCAGGCCACAGGTCCGCGCTATGGTTAGGGTTATGTAATCGCTAAAGGGTATGTGGTTCACGTGGGTACGGCTCGGTTTTGGATCCTACTCTGATGTGAGGGTGTAGGCCAGATTGATCTTGATCATCATGGTGTGGCATAGGTGACATCAATGCTGATGCTGAGGGTCCAGGGTATGGGAGCTTGGTTAGGGGTAGGGTTTTCTGTTAGGAAATGTCTATACAGAAGATATGGTTATGGACATAATTAGGTTGCAATTTTGATGTCAGGGCGAATATGAGGTCGATTCACAGGGATTAGGAAGTCATAGTTGATATCAATGGAGAAGGCAAAGTATCTGGTCTACGAGTCGGGTCTAGGGTAAGGTCTAGGGGTTCGATAAGGAGTACATGTGAGATAGGGTTACAGCTAGATTCGGATCCATCTCTGCTGTGAGGGCGAGTGGAAGATTGAGTTTCAGTTTTAAGGTGAGGTGTGGGTGATATTAATGCTTAAAGTGAAGTGTCAGAACCTGGCGTGAGAGCTAGTGCTGGAATTAGTTGTAAGTTAAGGTGTATGCGGCTGATTTTGGGACAGTCAGAGTTCTGATCCGACTCTGATGTGCGGGCAATGGCCAGAATGAGCTTCAGGATTATGGGGAGGAATGACAGATGTCAATGCTCATTGTGGCTGATCAGTAAAAGGGGCCTTGTCTAGGGTTAGGGGTTCATGTAAGGGAAATTCTATGCACATGATACGGTTATGGAGAGAATTTGGGTTCAATTCTGATGTGAGTGCGAGGGCGAGATTGAGGCTCATGGTAAAGATGTGCCTCCACGTCGGCAGCAATGTTGAAGGCGCAGTAACTAGTCCAGGGCTCGGGACTAGGGTTAGGCTTAGATGTTCAGTAAGATTTAGAGGAACATAGAAATACATTTAGAATTCGCATCTGACCCTGATGTGAGGGCGATGGCCAGATTGAGCTTCTGGTTTACTTTGTGGCCTGACAGATGTTGAAGCTGATGGTGTCGTTTCAGGTAAAGTGGCCATTGCTAGATTTAGGTTATTGTGTTCTCTGAGGTGTACAGGAAGGATAGGGTGATGGACAGACTTAGGGCTGGTCTCTGATGTGAGGGCAATTTCGTGATTGAGGTTCAGGATTACGGTGAAGCGTGCTTCATGCCAGTGGTTACGGTGAAGGGACAGCTAAAGAGTCATGTCTAGGGTTTAGATTAGTAGGTCATTCTGTTCAACAGAAAGGATAAGTTAAGGATTAAGGTTAGGGTCCAGCTCTGATGTGAGGGCGATTCTGAAATTGCGTTTCAGTGTTGAGGAGGGCCCTGGGTGACGTCGATGCTGACGTTGTGTGGATAGGCACAGGATTCAGTGCTAGGGTTAAAATTTTGTGTTCTGTCTGGTTTCCAGACATTAGCATTACGGAAAGAGTTAGGTTCTGGGTCTGATGTGACGGGGGTGCAAGATGGTGAATAAGGGTTATGATGTGGCATGGGTGATGTCAATGTTCCAGGTGAGGTGTCAGGACCACTGGACAGGGCCTGGGTTAGGGTTAGGTTTTTCGGAAGCTGTAGAGAGAGGTATTGTTACATTCAGACCTAGGGTCCTTCTCTTACGTTAGGGCGAATGTGCGATTCAGTGCCAGGATTACAGTGAGGCAAGGGTGATATCCATGGTGATGGTGGAGTTCCAGGCCACAGGTCTGCGCTAAGGTCAGGGTTATGTAATCGTTAAAGTGTATGGGGTGGACCGGGATACGGTTCGCATTGCATCCTAATCTGATGTGAGGGCGAAGGCCAGACTGATCTTCCTCATCGTGGTGTGGCATCGGTGACATCAATGCTTACGCTGAGGGTTCAGGTTAATTGATCTGGGTTAGAGATAAGGTTTTCTGTAAGGAAAAGTCTATGCGGTACATATGGTTATGGAAAGAATTAGGGAGCAGTTCTGATGTCAGGGCGAATGTGAGATTGAGTCGCAGGGTCAAGGGAGTCATAGTAGATATCAAAGGTGAAGGTGAATTATCTGATCCATGGGTCGGGTCTACGGTTTGATTTAGGTGTTCGATAAGGAATACGGGTGTGATAGGGTTACAGTTAGACTTCAGATCTATCTCTGATGTGAGGGCGAGTGCACGATTGAGTTTCAAATTTAAGCTGAAATGTGGGTGACATCAAACATGAAGGTGAAGGGTCAGATCCTGGCACCAGGTCTAGGGTTGACATTAGTTGTAAGGTAAGGAGTATGGGGCAGATTGAGTGAAAGTTAGAGTTCTGATCTGACTCTGATGTGATGGAAATGGCCAGAATGTGCTTCACGATTATGGGGAGGAATGACAGATGTCGATGCTGATGGTGGCGGTTCAGTTTAATTGGCCAGGACTAGGGTTAGGTTTTCCTGTAAGGGGAAATCTATGCATATGATACGGTTACGGAGAGAATTAGTGTTCTGTTCTGATGTGAGGGCGAGGGTGAGATTGAGGCTCAGGGTTAAGATGTGTCTCCTAGTTGGCATCAATGTTGAAGGCGAAGAATCAAGTCCAGGGCTCGGGCCTAGGGTTAGGGTTAGTTGTTCAGTAAGATTTCAGGTTTACAGTGCGGCATGACAGACGTTGAAGCTGATGATGTCGGCTCAGGTAAAGTGGCCAGGGCTAGAGTTAGGGTGTGGTGTTCTGTGAGATGTACAGGAAGGATAGGGGAAAGGACAGACTTAGGGCTTGTCTCTGATGTGAGGGCATCTTCGAGATTGAGGTTCAGGATTACGGTGAAGGGTGGGTGATGCCAAAGGTTACGGTGAATGGACAGGTCCAAGAGTCATGGCTAGGGTTAGGATTAGTGGGTCGTTCTGTTCTACAGAAAGGATAAGTTTCAATATTAAGGTTAGGGTCCAGCTCTGATGTGAGTGCGAGTTTGAAATTGCGATTAAGTGTTGAGGAGGGCCCTGGGTGAGGTCAATGATGACGTTGTGTGGATAGGCCCCGGACTCAGTGCTATGTTTAAAATTTTGTGTTCTCTCTGGTTTCTGAAGACATTAGCATTATGGAAAGAGTTAGGTTCTGGGTCTGATGTGACGGGGAGTGCAATATGGTGAATCAGGGTTATTTTGAGGCATGGGTGACGTCAGTGGTCAAGGTGAGGTGTCAGGACCACGGGCCAGGGCTAGGGAAATTTTTAGGTTTTTGGGAAGCTGTAGAGGGATGGTATTGTTACGTTTAGACTTAGGTTCCTTCTCTTACGTTAGGGCGACTATGCGATTTAGTTCTAGGATTACAGTGACGCAAGGGTGATATCCAAGGTGTTGGTGGAGTTTCAGGCCACAGGTCCGCGCTATGGTTAGGGTTATGTAATCGCTAAAGGGTATGTGGTTCACGTGGGTACGGCTCGGTTTTGGATCCTACTCTGATGTGAGGGTGTAGGCCAGATTGATCTTGATCATCATGGTGTGGCATAGGTGACATCAATGCTGATGCTGAGGGTCCAGGGTATGGGAGCTTGGTTAGGGGTAGGGTTTTCTGTTAGGAAATGTCTATACAGAAGATATGGTTATGGACATAATTAGGTTGCAATTTTGATGTCAGGGCGAATATGAGGTCGATTCACAGGGATTAGGAAGTCATAGTTGATATCAATGGAGAAGGCAAAGTATCTGGTCTACGAGTCGGGTCTAGGGTAAGGTCTAGGGGTTCGATAAGGAGTACATGTGAGATAGGGTTACAGCTAGATTCGGATCCATCTCTGCTGTGAGGGCGAGTGGAAGATTGAGTTTCAGTTTTAAGGTGAGGTGTGGGTGATATTAATGCTTAAAGTGAAGTGTCAGAACCTGGCGTGAGAGCTAGTGCTGGAATTAGTTGTAAGTTAAGGTGTATGCGGCTGATTTTGGGACAGTCAGAGTTCTGATCCGACTCTGATGTGCGGGCAATGGCCAGAATGAGCTTCAGGATTATGGGGAGGAATGACAGATGTCAATGCTCATTGTGGCTGATCAGTAAAAGGGGCCTTGTCTAGGGTTAGGGGTTCATGTAAGGGAAATTCTATGCACATGATACGGTTATGGAGAGAATTTGGGTTCAATTCTGATGTGAGTGCGAGGGCGAGATTGAGGCTCATGGTAAAGATGTGCCTCCACGTCGGCAGCAATGTTGAAGGCGCAGTAACTAGTCCAGGGCTCGGGACTAGGGTTAGGCTTAGATGTTCAGTAAGATTTAGAGGAACATAGAAATACATTTAGAATTCGCATCTGACCCTGATGTGAGGGCGATGGCCAGATTGAGCTTCTGGTTTACTTTGTGGCCTGACAGATGTTGAAGCTGATGGTGTCGTTTCAGGTAAAGTGGCCATTGCTAGATTTAGGTTATTGTGTTCTCTGAGGTGTACAGGAAGGATAGGGTGATGGACAGACTTAGGGCTGGTCTCTGATGTGAGGGCAATTTCGTGATTGAGGTTCAGGATTACGGTGAAGCGTGCTTCATGCCAGTGGTTACGGTGAAGGGACAGCTAAAGAGTCATGTCTAGGGTTTAGATTAGTAGGTCATTCTGTTCAACAGAAAGGATAAGTTAAGGATTAAGGTTAGGGTCCAGCTCTGATGTGAGGGCGATTCTGAAATTGCGTTTCAGTGTTGAGGAGGGCCCTGGGTGACGTCGATGCTGACGTTGTGTGGATAGGCACAGGATTCAGTGCTAGGGTTAAAATTTTGTGTTCTGTCTGGTTTCCAGACATTAGCATTACGGAAAGAGTTAGGTTCTGGGTCTGATGTGACGGGGGTGCAAGATGGTGAATAAGGGTTATGATGTGGCATGGGTGATGTCAATGTTCCAGGTGAGGTGTCAGGACCACTGGACAGGGCCTGGGTTAGGGTTAGGTTTTTCGGAAGCTGTAGAGAGAGGTATTGTTACATTCAGACCTAGGGTCCTTCTCTTACGTTAGGGCGAATGTGCGATTCAGTGCCAGGATTACAGTGAGGCAAGGGTGATATCCATGGTGATGGTGGAGTTCCAGGCCACAGGTCTGCGCTAAGGTCAGGGTTATGTAATCGTTAAAGTGTATGGGGTGGACCGGGATACGGTTCGCATTGCATCCTAATCTGATGTGAGGGCGAAGGCCAGACTGATCTTCCTCATCGTGGTGTGGCATCGGTGACATCAATGCTTACGCTGAGGGTTCAGGTTAATTGATCTGGGTTAGAGATAAGGTTTTCTGTAAGGAAAAGTCTATGCGGTACATATGGTTATGGAAAGAATTAGGGAGCAGTTCTGATGTCAGGGCGAATGTGAGATTGAGTCGCAGGGTCAAGGGAGTCATAGTAGATATCAAAGGTGAAGGTGAATTATCTGATCCATGGGTCGGGTCTACGGTTTGATTTAGGTGTTCGATAAGGAATACGGGTGTGATAGGGTTACAGTTAGACTTCAGATCTATCTCTGATGTGAGGGCGAGTGCACGATTGAGTTTCAAATTTAAGCTGAAATGTGGGTGACATCAAACATGAAGGTGAAGGGTCAGATCCTGGCACCAGGTCTAGGGTTGACATTAGTTGTAAGGTAAGGAGTATGGGGCAGATTGAGTGAAAGTTAGAGTTCTGATCTGACTCTGATGTGATGGAAATGGCCAGAATGTGCTTCACGATTATGGGGAGGAATGACAGATGTCGATGCTGATGGTGGCGGTTCAGTTTAATTGGCCAGGACTAGGGTTAGGTTTTCCTGTAAGGGGAAATCTATGCATATGATACGGTTACGGAGAGAATTAGTGTTCTGTTCTGATGTGAGGGCGAGGGTGAGATTGAGGCTCAGGGTTAAGATGTGTCTCCTAGTTGGCATCAATGTTGAAGGCGAAGAATCAAGTCCAGGGCTCGGGCCTAGGGTTAGGGTTAGTTGTTCAGTAAGATTTCAGGTTTACAGTGCGGCATGACAGACGTTGAAGCTGATGATGTCGGCTCAGGTAAAGTGGCCAGGGCTAGAGTTAGGGTGTGGTGTTCTGTGAGATGTACAGGAAGGATAGGGGAAAGGACAGACTTAGGGCTTGTCTCTGATGTGAGGGCATCTTCGAGATTGAGGTTCAGGATTACGGTGAAGGGTGGGTGATGCCAAAGGTTACGGTGAATGGACAGGTCCAAGAGTCATGGCTAGGGTTAGGATTAGTGGGTCGTTCTGTTCTACAGAAAGGATAAGTTTCAATATTAAGGTTAGGGTCCAGCTCTGATGTGAGTGCGAGTTTGAAATTGCGATTAAGTGTTGAGGAGGGCCCTGGGTGAGGTCAATGATGACGTTGTGTGGATAGGCCCCGGACTCAGTGCTATGTTTAAAATTTTGTGTTCTCTCTGGTTTCTGAAGACATTAGCATTATGGAAAGAGTTAGGTTCTGGGTCTGATGTGACGGGGAGTGCAATATGGTGAATCAGGGTTATTTTGAGGCATGGGTGACGTCAGTGGTCAAGGTGAGGTGTCAGGACCACGGGCCAGGGCTAGGGAAATTTTTAGGTTTTTGGGAAGCTGTAGAGGGATGGTATTGTTACGTTTAGACTTAGGTTCCTTCTCTTACGTTAGGGCGACTATGCGATTTAGTTCTAGGATTACAGTGACGCAAGGGTGATATCCAAGGTGTTGGTGGAGTTTCAGGCCACAGGTCCGCGCTATGGTTAGGGTTATGTAATCGCTAAAGGGTATGTGGTTCACGTGGGTACGGCTCGGTTTTGGATCCTACTCTGATGTGAGGGTGTAGGCCAGATTGATCTTGATCATCATGGTGTGGCATAGGTGACATCAATGCTGATGCTGAGGGTCCAGGGTATGGGAGCTTGGTTAGGGGTAGGGTTTTCTGTTAGGAAATGTCTATACAGAAGATATGGTTATGGACATAATTAGGTTGCAATTTTGATGTCAGGGCGAATATGAGGTCGATTCACAGGGATTAGGAAGTCATAGTTGATATCAATGGAGAAGGCAAAGTATCTGGTCTACGAGTCGGGTCTAGGGTAAGGTCTAGGGGTTCGATAAGGAGTACATGTGAGATAGGGTTACAGCTAGATTCGGATCCATCTCTGCTGTGAGGGCGAGTGGAAGATTGAGTTTCAGTTTTAAGGTGAGGTGTGGGTGATATTAATGCTTAAAGTGAAGTGTCAGAACCTGGCGTGAGAGCTAGTGCTGGAATTAGTTGTAAGTTAAGGTGTATGCGGCTGATTTTGGGACAGTCAGAGTTCTGATCCGACTCTGATGTGCGGGCAATGGCCAGAATGAGCTTCAGGATTATGGGGAGGAATGACAGATGTCAATGCTCATTGTGGCTGATCAGTAAAAGGGGCCTTGTCTAGGGTTAGGGGTTCATGTAAGGGAAATTCTATGCACATGATACGGTTATGGAGAGAATTTGGGTTCAATTCTGATGTGAGTGCGAGGGCGAGATTGAGGCTCATGGTAAAGATGTGCCTCCACGTCGGCAGCAATGTTGAAGGCGCAGTAACTAGTCCAGGGCTCGGGACTAGGGTTAGGCTTAGATGTTCAGTAAGATTTAGAGGAACATAGAAATACATTTAGAATTCGCATCTGACCCTGATGTGAGGGCGATGGCCAGATTGAGCTTCTGGTTTACTTTGTGGCCTGACAGATGTTGAAGCTGATGGTGTCGTTTCAGGTAAAGTGGCCATTGCTAGATTTAGGTTATTGTGTTCTCTGAGGTGTACAGGAAGGATAGGGTGATGGACAGACTTAGGGCTGGTCTCTGATGTGAGGGCAATTTCGTGATTGAGGTTCAGGATTACGGTGAAGCGTGCTTCATGCCAGTGGTTACGGTGAAGGGACAGCTAAAGAGTCATGTCTAGGGTTTAGATTAGTAGGTCATTCTGTTCAACAGAAAGGATAAGTTAAGGATTAAGGTTAGGGTCCAGCTCTGATGTGAGGGCGATTCTGAAATTGCGTTTCAGTGTTGAGGAGGGCCCTGGGTGACGTCGATGCTGACGTTGTGTGGATAGGCACAGGATTCAGTGCTAGGGTTAAAATTTTGTGTTCTGTCTGGTTTCCAGACATTAGCATTACGGAAAGAGTTAGGTTCTGGGTCTGATGTGACGGGGGTGCAAGATGGTGAATAAGGGTTATGATGTGGCATGGGTGATGTCAATGTTCCAGGTGAGGTGTCAGGACCACTGGACAGGGCCTGGGTTAGGGTTAGGTTTTTCGGAAGCTGTAGAGAGAGGTATTGTTACATTCAGACCTAGGGTCCTTCTCTTACGTTAGGGCGAATGTGCGATTCAGTGCCAGGATTACAGTGAGGCAAGGGTGATATCCATGGTGATGGTGGAGTTCCAGGCCACAGGTCTGCGCTAAGGTCAGGGTTATGTAATCGTTAAAGTGTATGGGGTGGACCGGGATACGGTTCGCATTGCATCCTAATCTGATGTGAGGGCGAAGGCCAGACTGATCTTCCTCATCGTGGTGTGGCATCGGTGACATCAATGCTTACGCTGAGGGTTCAGGTTAATTGATCTGGGTTAGAGATAAGGTTTTCTGTAAGGAAAAGTCTATGCGGTACATATGGTTATGGAAAGAATTAGGGAGCAGTTCTGATGTCAGGGCGAATGTGAGATTGAGTCGCAGGGTCAAGGGAGTCATAGTAGATATCAAAGGTGAAGGTGAATTATCTGATCCATGGGTCGGGTCTACGGTTTGATTTAGGTGTTCGATAAGGAATACGGGTGTGATAGGGTTACAGTTAGACTTCAGATCTATCTCTGATGTGAGGGCGAGTGCACGATTGAGTTTCAAATTTAAGCTGAAATGTGGGTGACATCAAACATGAAGGTGAAGGGTCAGATCCTGGCACCAGGTCTAGGGTTGACATTAGTTGTAAGGTAAGGAGTATGGGGCAGATTGAGTGAAAGTTAGAGTTCTGATCTGACTCTGATGTGATGGAAATGGCCAGAATGTGCTTCACGATTATGGGGAGGAATGACAGATGTCGATGCTGATGGTGGCGGTTCAGTTTAATTGGCCAGGACTAGGGTTAGGTTTTCCTGTAAGGGGAAATCTATGCATATGATACGGTTACGGAGAGAATTAGTGTTCTGTTCTGATGTGAGGGCGAGGGTGAGATTGAGGCTCAGGGTTAAGATGTGTCTCCTAGTTGGCATCAATGTTGAAGGCGAAGAATCAAGTCCAGGGCTCGGGCCTAGGGTTAGGGTTAGTTGTTCAGTAAGATTTCAGGTTTACAGTGCGGCATGACAGACGTTGAAGCTGATGATGTCGGCTCAGGTAAAGTGGCCAGGGCTAGAGTTAGGGTGTGGTGTTCTGTGAGATGTACAGGAAGGATAGGGGAAAGGACAGACTTAGGGCTTGTCTCTGATGTGAGGGCATCTTCGAGATTGAGGTTCAGGATTACGGTGAAGGGTGGGTGATGCCAAAGGTTACGGTGAATGGACAGGTCCAAGAGTCATGGCTAGGGTTAGGATTAGTGGGTCGTTCTGTTCTACAGAAAGGATAAGTTTCAATATTAAGGTTAGGGTCCAGCTCTGATGTGAGTGCGAGTTTGAAATTGCGATTAAGTGTTGAGGAGGGCCCTGGGTGAGGTCAATGATGACGTTGTGTGGATAGGCCCCGGACTCAGTGCTATGTTTAAAATTTTGTGTTCTCTCTGGTTTCTGAAGACATTAGCATTATGGAAAGAGTTAGGTTCTGGGTCTGATGTGACGGGGAGTGCAATATGGTGAATCAGGGTTATTTTGAGGCATGGGTGACGTCAGTGGTCAAGGTGAGGTGTCAGGACCACGGGCCAGGGCTAGGGAAATTTTTAGGTTTTTGGGAAGCTGTAGAGGGATGGTATTGTTACGTTTAGACTTAGGTTCCTTCTCTTACGTTAGGGCGACTATGCGATTTAGTTCTAGGATTACAGTGACGCAAGGGTGATATCCAAGGTGTTGGTGGAGTTTCAGGCCACAGGTCCGCGCTATGGTTAGGGTTATGTAATCGCTAAAGGGTATGTGGTTCACGTGGGTACGGCTCGGTTTTGGATCCTACTCTGATGTGAGGGTGTAGGCCAGATTGATCTTGATCATCATGGTGTGGCATAGGTGACATCAATGCTGATGCTGAGGGTCCAGGGTATGGGAGCTTGGTTAGGGGTAGGGTTTTCTGTTAGGAAATGTCTATACAGAAGATATGGTTATGGACATAATTAGGTTGCAATTTTGATGTCAGGGCGAATATGAGGTCGATTCACAGGGATTAGGAAGTCATAGTTGATATCAATGGAGAAGGCAAAGTATCTGGTCTACGAGTCGGGTCTAGGGTAAGGTCTAGGGGTTCGATAAGGAGTACATGTGAGATAGGGTTACAGCTAGATTCGGATCCATCTCTGCTGTGAGGGCGAGTGGAAGATTGAGTTTCAGTTTTAAGGTGAGGTGTGGGTGATATTAATGCTTAAAGTGAAGTGTCAGAACCTGGCGTGAGAGCTAGTGCTGGAATTAGTTGTAAGTTAAGGTGTATGCGGCTGATTTTGGGACAGTCAGAGTTCTGATCCGACTCTGATGTGCGGGCAATGGCCAGAATGAGCTTCAGGATTATGGGGAGGAATGACAGATGTCAATGCTCATTGTGGCTGATCAGTAAAAGGGGCCTTGTCTAGGGTTAGGGGTTCATGTAAGGGAAATTCTATGCACATGATACGGTTATGGAGAGAATTTGGGTTCAATTCTGATGTGAGTGCGAGGGCGAGATTGAGGCTCATGGTAAAGATGTGCCTCCACGTCGGCAGCAATGTTGAAGGCGCAGTAACTAGTCCAGGGCTCGGGACTAGGGTTAGGCTTAGATGTTCAGTAAGATTTAGAGGAACATAGAAATACATTTAGAATTCGCATCTGACCCTGATGTGAGGGCGATGGCCAGATTGAGCTTCTGGTTTACTTTGTGGCCTGACAGATGTTGAAGCTGATGGTGTCGTTTCAGGTAAAGTGGCCATTGCTAGATTTAGGTTATTGTGTTCTCTGAGGTGTACAGGAAGGATAGGGTGATGGACAGACTTAGGGCTGGTCTCTGATGTGAGGGCAATTTCGTGATTGAGGTTCAGGATTACGGTGAAGCGTGCTTCATGCCAGTGGTTACGGTGAAGGGACAGCTAAAGAGTCATGTCTAGGGTTTAGATTAGTAGGTCATTCTGTTCAACAGAAAGGATAAGTTAAGGATTAAGGTTAGGGTCCAGCTCTGATGTGAGGGCGATTCTGAAATTGCGTTTCAGTGTTGAGGAGGGCCCTGGGTGACGTCGATGCTGACGTTGTGTGGATAGGCACAGGATTCAGTGCTAGGGTTAAAATTTTGTGTTCTGTCTGGTTTCCAGACATTAGCATTACGGAAAGAGTTAGGTTCTGGGTCTGATGTGACGGGGGTGCAAGATGGTGAATAAGGGTTATGATGTGGCATGGGTGATGTCAATGTTCCAGGTGAGGTGTCAGGACCACTGGACAGGGCCTGGGTTAGGGTTAGGTTTTTCGGAAGCTGTAGAGAGAGGTATTGTTACATTCAGACCTAGGGTCCTTCTCTTACGTTAGGGCGAATGTGCGATTCAGTGCCAGGATTACAGTGAGGCAAGGGTGATATCCATGGTGATGGTGGAGTTCCAGGCCACAGGTCTGCGCTAAGGTCAGGGTTATGTAATCGTTAAAGTGTATGGGGTGGACCGGGATACGGTTCGCATTGCATCCTAATCTGATGTGAGGGCGAAGGCCAGACTGATCTTCCTCATCGTGGTGTGGCATCGGTGACATCAATGCTTACGCTGAGGGTTCAGGTTAATTGATCTGGGTTAGAGATAAGGTTTTCTGTAAGGAAAAGTCTATGCGGTACATATGGTTATGGAAAGAATTAGGGAGCAGTTCTGATGTCAGGGCGAATGTGAGATTGAGTCGCAGGGTCAAGGGAGTCATAGTAGATATCAAAGGTGAAGGTGAATTATCTGATCCATGGGTCGGGTCTACGGTTTGATTTAGGTGTTCGATAAGGAATACGGGTGTGATAGGGTTACAGTTAGACTTCAGATCTATCTCTGATGTGAGGGCGAGTGCACGATTGAGTTTCAAATTTAAGCTGAAATGTGGGTGACATCAAACATGAAGGTGAAGGGTCAGATCCTGGCACCAGGTCTAGGGTTGACATTAGTTGTAAGGTAAGGAGTATGGGGCAGATTGAGTGAAAGTTAGAGTTCTGATCTGACTCTGATGTGATGGAAATGGCCAGAATGTGCTTCACGATTATGGGGAGGAATGACAGATGTCGATGCTGATGGTGGCGGTTCAGTTTAATTGGCCAGGACTAGGGTTAGGTTTTCCTGTAAGGGGAAATCTATGCATATGATACGGTTACGGAGAGAATTAGTGTTCTGTTCTGATGTGAGGGCGAGGGTGAGATTGAGGCTCAGGGTTAAGATGTGTCTCCTAGTTGGCATCAATGTTGAAGGCGAAGAATCAAGTCCAGGGCTCGGGCCTAGGGTTAGGGTTAGTTGTTCAGTAAGATTTCAGGTTTACAGTGCGGCATGACAGACGTTGAAGCTGATGATGTCGGCTCAGGTAAAGTGGCCAGGGCTAGAGTTAGGGTGTGGTGTTCTGTGAGATGTACAGGAAGGATAGGGGAAAGGACAGACTTAGGGCTTGTCTCTGATGTGAGGGCATCTTCGAGATTGAGGTTCAGGATTACGGTGAAGGGTGGGTGATGCCAAAGGTTACGGTGAATGGACAGGTCCAAGAGTCATGGCTAGGGTTAGGATTAGTGGGTCGTTCTGTTCTACAGAAAGGATAAGTTTCAATATTAAGGTTAGGGTCCAGCTCTGATGTGAGTGCGAGTTTGAAATTGCGATTAAGTGTTGAGGAGGGCCCTGGGTGAGGTCAATGATGACGTTGTGTGGATAGGCCCCGGACTCAGTGCTATGTTTAAAATTTTGTGTTCTCTCTGGTTTCTGAAGACATTAGCATTATGGAAAGAGTTAGGTTCTGGGTCTGATGTGACGGGGAGTGCAATATGGTGAATCAGGGTTATTTTGAGGCATGGGTGACGTCAGTGGTCAAGGTGAGGTGTCAGGACCACGGGCCAGGGCTAGGGAAATTTTTAGGTTTTTGGGAAGCTGTAGAGGGATGGTATTGTTACGTTTAGACTTAGGTTCCTTCTCTTACGTTAGGGCGACTATGCGATTTAGTTCTAGGATTACAGTGACGCAAGGGTGATATCCAAGGTGTTGGTGGAGTTTCAGGCCACAGGTCCGCGCTATGGTTAGGGTTATGTAATCGCTAAAGGGTATGTGGTTCACGTGGGTACGGCTCGGTTTTGGATCCTACTCTGATGTGAGGGTGTAGGCCAGATTGATCTTGATCATCATGGTGTGGCATAGGTGACATCAATGCTGATGCTGAGGGTCCAGGGTATGGGAGCTTGGTTAGGGGTAGGGTTTTCTGTTAGGAAATGTCTATACAGAAGATATGGTTATGGACATAATTAGGTTGCAATTTTGATGTCAGGGCGAATATGAGGTCGATTCACAGGGATTAGGAAGTCATAGTTGATATCAATGGAGAAGGCAAAGTATCTGGTCTACGAGTCGGGTCTAGGGTAAGGTCTAGGGGTTCGATAAGGAGTACATGTGAGATAGGGTTACAGCTAGATTCGGATCCATCTCTGCTGTGAGGGCGAGTGGAAGATTGAGTTTCAGTTTTAAGGTGAGGTGTGGGTGATATTAATGCTTAAAGTGAAGTGTCAGAACCTGGCGTGAGAGCTAGTGCTGGAATTAGTTGTAAGTTAAGGTGTATGCGGCTGATTTTGGGACAGTCAGAGTTCTGATCCGACTCTGATGTGCGGGCAATGGCCAGAATGAGCTTCAGGATTATGGGGAGGAATGACAGATGTCAATGCTCATTGTGGCTGATCAGTAAAAGGGGCCTTGTCTAGGGTTAGGGGTTCATGTAAGGGAAATTCTATGCACATGATACGGTTATGGAGAGAATTTGGGTTCAATTCTGATGTGAGTGCGAGGGCGAGATTGAGGCTCATGGTAAAGATGTGCCTCCACGTCGGCAGCAATGTTGAAGGCGCAGTAACTAGTCCAGGGCTCGGGACTAGGGTTAGGCTTAGATGTTCAGTAAGATTTAGAGGAACATAGAAATACATTTAGAATTCGCATCTGACCCTGATGTGAGGGCGATGGCCAGATTGAGCTTCTGGTTTACTTTGTGGCCTGACAGATGTTGAAGCTGATGGTGCGTTTCAGGTAAAGTGGCCATTGCTAGATTTAGGTTATTGTGTTCTCTGAGGTGTACAGGAAGGATAGGGTGATGGACAGACTTAGGGCTGGTCTCTGATGTGAGGGCAATTTCGTGATTGAGGTTCAGGATTACGGTGAAGCGTGCTTCATGCCAGTGGTTACGGTGAAGGGACAGCTAAAGAGTCATGTCTAGGGTTTAGATTAGTAGGTCATTCTGTTCAACAGAAAGGATAAGTTAAGGATTAAGGTTAGGGTCCAGCTCTGATGTGAGGGCGATTCTGAAATTGCGTTTCAGTGTTGAGGAGGGCCCTGGGTGACGTCGATGCTGACGTTGTGTGGATAGGCACAGGATTCAGTGCTAGGGTTAAAATTTTGTGTTCTGTCTGGTTTCCAGACATTAGCATTACGGAAAGAGTTAGGTTCTGGGTCTGATGTGACGGGGGTGCAAGATGGTGAATAAGGGTTATGATGTGGCATGGGTGATGTCAATGTTCCAGGTGAGGTGTCAGGACCACTGGACAGGGCCTGGGTTAGGGTTAGGTTTTTCGGAAGCTGTAGAGAGAGGTATTGTTACATTCAGACCTAGGGTCCTTCTCTTACGTTAGGGCGAATGTGCGATTCAGTGCCAGGATTACAGTGAGGCAAGGGTGATATCCATGGTGATGGTGGAGTTCCAGGCCACAGGTCTGCGCTAAGGTCAGGGTTATGTAATCGTTAAAGTGTATGGGGTGGACCGGGATACGGTTCGCATTGCATCCTAATCTGATGTGAGGGCGAAGGCCAGACTGATCTTCCTCATCGTGGTGTGGCATCGGTGACATCAATGCTTACGCTGAGGGTTCAGGTTAATTGATCTGGGTTAGAGATAAGGTTTTCTGTAAGGAAAAGTCTATGCGGTACATATGGTTATGGAAAGAATTAGGGAGCAGTTCTGATGTCAGGGCGAATGTGAGATTGAGTCGCAGGGTCAAGGGAGTCATAGTAGATATCAAAGGTGAAGGTGAATTATCTGATCCATGGGTCGGGTCTACGGTTTGATTTAGGTGTTCGATAAGGAATACGGGTGTGATAGGGTTACAGTTAGACTTCAGATCTATCTCTGATGTGAGGGCGAGTGCACGATTGAGTTTCAAATTTAAGCTGAAATGTGGGTGACATCAAACATGAAGGTGAAGGGTCAGATCCTGGCACCAGGTCTAGGGTTGACATTAGTTGTAAGGTAAGGAGTATGGGGCAGATTGAGTGATAGTTAGAGTTCTGATCTGACTCTGATGTGATGGAAATGGCCAGAATGTGCTTCACGATTATGGGGAGGAATGACAGATGTCGATGCTGATGGTGGCGGTTCAGTTAAATTGGCCAGGACTAGGGTTAGGTTTTCCTGTAAGGGAAAATCTATGCGTATGATACGGTTACGGAGAGAATTAGTGTTCTGTTCTGATGTGAGGGCGAGGGTGAGATTGAGGCTCAGGGTTAAGATGTGTCTCCTAGTTGGCATCAATGTTGAAGGCGAAGAATCAAGTCCAGGGCTCGGGCCTAGGGTTAGGGTTAGTTGTTCAGTAAGATTTCAGGTTTACAGTGCGGCATGACAGACGTTGAAGCTGATGATGTCGGCTCAGGTAAAGTGGCCAGGGCTAGAGTTAGGGTGTTGTGTTCTGTGAGATGTACAGGAAGGATAGGGGAAAGGACAGACTTAGGGCTTGTCTCTGATGTGAGGGCATCTTCGAGATTGAGGTTCAGGATTACGGTGAAGGGTGGGTGATGCCAATGGTTACGGTGAATGGACAGGTCCAAGAGTCATGGCTAGGGTTAGGATTAGTGGGTCGTTCTGTTCTACAGAAAGGATAAGTTTCAATATTAAGGTTAGGGTCCAGCTCTGATGTGAGTGCGAGTTTGAAATTGCGATTAAGTGTTGAGGAGGGCCCTGGGTGATGTCAATGCTGACGTTGTGTGGATAGGCCCCGGACTCAGTGCTATGTTTAAAATTTTGTGTTCTCTCTGGTTTCTGGAGACATTAGCATTATGGAAAGAGTTAGGTTCTGGGTCTGATGTGACGGGGAGTGCAATATGGTGAATCAGGGTTATTTTGAGGCATGGGTGACGTCAGTGGTCAAGGTGAGGTGTCAGGACCACGGGCCAGAGCTAGGGAAATTTTTAGGTTTTTGGGAAGCTGTAGAGGGATGGTATTGTTACGTTTAGACTTAGGTTCCTTCTCTTACGTTAGGGCGACTATGCGATTTAGTTCTAGGATTACAGTGACGCAAGGGTGATATCCAAGGTGTTGGTGGAGTTTCAGGCCACAGGTCCGCGCTATGGTTAGGGTTATGTAATCGCTAAAGGGTATGTGGTTCACGTGGGTACGGCTCGGTTTTGGATCCTACTCTGATGTGAGGGTGTAGGCCAGATTGATCTTGATCATCATGGTGTTGCATAGGTGACATCAATGCTGATGCTGAGGGTCCAGGGTATGGGAGCTTGGTTAGGGGTAGGGTTTTCTGTTAGGAAATGTCTATACAGAAGATATGGTTATGGACATAATTAGGTTGCAATTTTGATGTCAGGGCGAATATGAGGTCGATTCACAGGGATTAGGAAGTCATAGTTGATATCAATGGTGAAGGCAAAGTATCTGGTCTACGAGTCGGGTCTAGGGTAAGGTCTAGGGGTTCGATAAGGAGTACATGTGAGATAGGGTTACAGCTAGATTCGGATCCATCTCTGCTGTGAGGGCGAGTGGAAGATTGAGTTTCAGTTTTAAGGTGAGGTGTGGGTGATATTAATGCTTAAAGTGAAGTGTCAGAACCTGGCGTGAGAGCTAGTGCTGGAATTAGTTGTAAGTTAAGGTGTATGCGGCTGATTTTGTGACAGTCAGAGTTCTGATCCGACTCTGATGTGCGGGAAATGGCCAGAATGAGCTTCAGGATTATGGGGAGGAATGACAGATGTCAATGCTCATTGTGGCTGATCAGTAAAAGGGGCCTTGTCTAGGGTTAGGGGTTCATGTAAGGGAAAGTCTATGCACATGATACGGTTATGGAGAGAATTTGGGTTCACTTCTGATGTGAGTGCGAGGGTGAGATTGAGGCTCATGGTAAAGATGTGCCTCCACGTCGGCAGCAATGTTGAAGGCGTAGTAACTAGTCCAGGGCTCGGGTCTAGGGTTAGGCTTAGATGTTCAGTAAGATTTAGAGGAACATAGAAATATATTTAGAATTCGCATCTGACCCTGATGTGAGGGCGATGGCCAGATTGAGCTTCTGGTTTACTTTGTGGCCTGACAGATGTTGAAGCTGATGGTGTCGTTTCAGGTAAAGTGGCCATTGCTAGATTTAGGTTATTGTGTTCTCTGAGGTGTACAGGAAGGATAGGGTGATGGACAGACTTAGGGCTGGACTCTGATGTGAGGGCAATTTCGTGATTGAGGTTCAGGATTACGGTGAAGCGTGCTTCATGCCAGTGGTTACGGTGAAGGGACAGCTAAAGAGTCATGTCTAGGGTTTAGATTAGTAGGTCATTCTGTTCAACAGAAAGGATAAGTTAAGGATTAAGGTTAGGGTCCAGCTCTGATGTGAGGGCGATTCTGAAATTGCGTTTCAGTGTTGAGGAGGGCCCTGGGTGACGTCGATGCTGACGTTGTGTGGATAGGCACAGGATTCAGTGCTAGGGTTAAAATTTTGTGTTCTGTCTGGTTTCCAGACATTAGCATTACGGAAAGAGTTAGGTTCTGGGTCTGATGTGACGGGGGTGCAAGATGGTGAATAAGGGTTATGATGTGGCATGGGTGATGTCAATGTTCCAGGTGAGGTGTCAGGACCACTGGACAGGGCCTGGGTTAGGGTTAGGTTTTTCGGAAGCTGTAGAGAGATTTATTGTTACATTCAGACCTAGGGTCCTTCTCTTACGTTAGGGCGAATGTGCGATTCAGTGCCAGGATTACAGTGAGGCAAGGGTGATATCCATGGTGATGGTGGAGTTCCAGGCCACAGGTCTGCGCTAAGGTCAGGGTTATGTAATCGTTAAAGTGTATGGGGTGGACCGGGATACGGTTCGCATTGCATCCTAATCTGATGTGAGGGCGAAGGCCAGACTGATCTTCCTCATCGTGGTATGGCATCGGTGACATCAATGCTTACGCTGAGGGTTCAGGTTAATTGATCTGGGTTAGAGATAAGGTTTTCTGTAAGGAAAAGTCTATGCGGTACATATGGTTATGGAAAGAATTAGGGAGCAGTTCTGATGTCAGGGCAAATGTGAGATTGAGTCGCAGGGTCAAGGGAGTCATAGTAGATATCAAAGGTGAAGGTGAATTATCTGATCCATGGGTCGGGTCTACGGTTTGATTTAGGTGTTCGATAAGGAATACGGGTGTGATAGGGTTACAGTTAGACTTCAGATCTATCTCTGATGTGAGGGCGAGTGCACGATTGTGTTTCAAATTTAAGCTGAAATGTGGGTGACATCAAACATGAAGGTGAAGGGTCAGATCCTGGCACCAGGTCTAGGGTTGACATTAGTTGTAAGGTAAGGAGTATGGGGCAGATTGAGTGAAAGTTAGAGTTCTGATCTGACTCTGATGTGATGGAAATGGCCAGAATGTGCTTCACGATTATGGGGAGGAATGACAGATGTCGATGCTGATGGTGGCGGTTCAGTTAAATTGGCCAGGACTAGGGTTAGGTTTTCCTGTAAGGGAAAATCTATGCGTATGATACGGTTACGGAGAGAATTAGTGTTCTGTTCTGATGTGAGGGCGAGGGTGAGATTGAGGCTCAGGGTTAAGATGTGTCTCCTAGTTGGCATCAATGTTGAAGGCGAAGAATCAAGTCCAGGGCTCGGGCCTAGGGTTAGGGTTAGTTGTTCAGTAAGATTTCAGGTTTACAGTGCGGCATGACAGACGTTGAAGCTGATGATGTCGGCTCAGGTAAAGTGGCCAGGGCTAGAGTTAGGGTGTTGTGTTCTGTGAGATGTACAGGAAGGATAGGGGAAAGGACAGACTTAGGGCTTGTCTCTGATGTGAGGGCATCTTCGAGATTGAGGTTCAGGATTACGGTGAAGGGTGGGTGATGCCAATGGTTACGGTGAATGGACAGGTCCAAGAGTCATGGCTAGGGTTAGGATTAGTGGGTCGTTCTGTTCTACAGAAAGGATAAGTTTCAATATTAAGGTTAGGGTCCAGCTCTGATGTGAGTGCGAGTTTGAAATTGCGATTAAGTGTTGAGGAGGGCCCTGGGTGATGTCAATGCTGACGTTGTGTGGATAGGCCCCGGACTCAGTGCTATGTTTAAAATTTTGTGTTCTCTCTGGTTTCTGGAGACATTAGCATTATGGAAAGAGTTAGGTTCTGGGTCTGATGTGACGGGGAGTGCAATATGGTGAATCCGGGTTATTTTGAGGCATGGGTGACGTCAGTGGTCAAGGTGAGGTGTCAGGACCACGGGCCAGAGCTAGGGAAATTTTTAGGTTTTTGGGAAGCTGTAGAGGGATGGTATTGTTACGTTTAGACTTAGGTTCTTTCTCTTACGTTAGGGCGACTATGCGATTTAGTTCTAGGATTACAGTGACGCAAGGGTGATATCCAAGGTGTTGGTGGAGTTTCAGGCCACAGGTCCGCGCTATGGTTAGGGTTATGTAATCGCTAAAGGGTATGTGGCTCACGTGGGTACGGCTCGGTTTTGGATCCTACTCTGATGTGAGATTGTAGGCCAGATTGATCTTGATCATCATGGTGTGGCATAGGTGACATCAATGCTGATGCTGAGGGTCCAGGTTATGGGAGCTTGGTTAGGGGTAGGGTTTTCTGTTAGGAAATGTCTATACAGAAGATATGGTTATGGACATAATTAGGTTGCAATTTTGATGTCAGGGCGAATATGAGGTCGAGTCACAGGGATTAGGGAGTCATAGTTGATATCAATGGTGAAGGCAAAGTATCTGGTCCACGAGTCGGGTCTAGGGTAAGGTCTAGGGGTTCGATAAGGAGTACATGTGAGATAGGGTTACAGCTAGATTCGGATCCATCTCTTCTGTGAGGGCGAGTGGAAGATTGAGTTTCAGTTTTAAGTTGAGGTGTGGGTGATATTAATGCTTAAAGTGAAGTGTCAGAACCTGGCGTGAGAGCTAGTGCTGGAATTAGTTGTAAGTTAAGGTGTATGCGGCTGATTTTGTGACAGTCAGAGTTCTGATCTGACTCTGATGTGCGGGCAATGGCCAGAATGAGCTTCAGGATTATGGGGAGGAATGACAGATGTCAATGCTCATTGTGGCTGATCAGTAAAAGGGGCCTTGTCTAGGGTTAGGGGTTCATATAAGGGAAATTCTATGCAAATGATACGGTTACGGAGAGAATTTGGGTTCAATTCTGATGTGAGTGCGAGGGTGAGATTGAGGCTCATGGTAAAGATGTGCCTCCATGTCGGCAGCAATGTTGAAGGCGCAGTAACTAGTCCAGGGCTCGGTACTAGGGTTAGGCTTAGATGTTCAGTAAGATTTAGAGGAACGTAGAATTACATTTAGAATTCGCATCTGACCCTGATGTGAGGGCGATGGCCAGATTGAGCTTCTGGTTTACTTTGTGGCCTGACAGATGTTGAAGCTGATGGTGTCGTTTCAGGTAAAGTGGCCATTGCTAGATTTAGGTTATTGTGTTCTCTGAGGTGTACAGGAAGGATAGGGTGATGGACAGACTTAGGGCTGGTCTCTGATGTGAGGGCAATTTCGTGATTGAGGTTCAGGATTACGGTGAAGCGTGCTTCATGCCAGTGGTTACGGTGAAGGGACAGCTTAAGAGTCATGTCTAGGGTTTAGATTAGTAGGTCATTCTGTTCAACAGAAAGGATAAGTTAAGGATTAAGGTTAGGGTCCAGCTCTGATTTGAGGGCGATTCCGAAATTGCGTTTCAGTGTTGAGGAGGTCCCTGGGTGACTTCGATGCTGACGTTGTGTGGATAGGCACAGGATTCAGTGCTAGGGTTAAAATTTTGTGTTCTGTCTGGTTTCCAGACATTACCATTACGGAAAGAGTTAGGTTCTGGGTCTGATGTGACGGGGGTGCAAGATGGTACATAAGGGTTATGATGTGGCATGGGTGATGTCAATGTTCCAGGTGAGGTGTCAGGACCACTGGACAGGGCCTGGGTTAGGGTTAGGTTTTTCGGAAGCTGTAGAGAGATTTATTGTTACATTCAGACCTAGGGTCCTTCTCTTACGTTAGGGCGAATGTGCGATTCAGTGCCAGGATTACAGTGAGGCAAGGGTGATATCCATGGTGATGGTGGAGTTCCAGGCCACAGGTCTGCGCTAAGGTCAGGGTTATGTAATCGTTAAAGTGTATGGGGTGGACCGGGATACGGTTCGCATTGCATCCTAATCTGATGTGAGGGCGAAGGCCAGACTGATCTTCATCATCGTGGTGTGGCATCGGTGACATCAATGCTTACGCTGAGGGTTCAGGTTAATTGATCTGGGTTAGAGATAAGGTTTTCTGTAAGGAAAAGTCTATGCGGTTCATATGGTTATGGAAAGAATTAGGGAGCAGTTCTGATGTCAGGGCAAATGTGAGATTGAGTCGCAGGGTCAAGGGAGTCATAGTAGATATCAATGGTGAAGGTGAATTATCTGATCCATGGGTCGGTCTACGGTTTGATTTAGGTGTTCGATAAGGAATACGGGTGTGATAGGGTTACAGTTAGACTTCAGATCTATCTCTGATGTGAGGGCGAGTGCACGATTGAGTTTCAAATTTAAGCTGAAATGTGGGTGACATCAAACATGAAGGTGAAGGGTCAGATCCTGGCACCAGGTCTAGGGTTGACATTAGTTGTAAGGTAAGGAGTATGGGGCAGATTGAGTGAAAGTTAGAGTTCTGATCTGACTCTGATGTGATGGAAATGGCCAGAATGTGCTTCACGATTATGGGGAGGAATGACAGATGTCGATGCTGATGGTGGCGGTTCAGTTAAATTGGCCAGGACTAGGGTTAGGTTTTCCTGTAAGGGAAAATCTATGCGTATGATACGGTTACGGTGAGAATTAGTGTTCTGTTCTGATGTGAGGGCGAGGGTGAGATTGAGGCTCAGGGTTAAGATGTGTCTCCTAGTTGGCATCAATGTTGAAGGCGAAGAATCTAGTCCAGGGCTCGGGCCTAGGGTTAGGGTTAGTTGTTCAGTAAGATTTCAGGTTTACAGTGCGGCATGACAGACGTTGAAGCTGATGATATCGGCTCAGGTAAAGTGGCCAGGGCTAGAGTTAGGGTGTTGTGTTCTGTGAGATGTACAGGAAGGATAGGGGAAAGGACAGACTTAGGGCTTGTCTCTGATGTGAGGGCATCTTCGAGATTGAGGTTCAGGATTACGGTGAAGGGTGGGTGATGCCAATGGTTACAGTGAATGGACAGGTCCAAGAGTCATGGCTAGGGTTAGGATTAGTGGGTCGTTCTGTTCTACAGAAAGGATGTTTCAATATTAAGGTTAGGGTCCAGCTCTGATGTGAGTGCGAGTTTGAAATTGCGATTAAGTGTTGAGGAGGGCCCTGGGTGAGGTCAGTGCTGACGTTGTGTGGATAGGCCCCGGACTCAGTGCTATGTTTAAAATTTTGTGTTCTCTCTGGTTTCTGGAGACATTAGCATTATGGAAAGAGTTAGGTTCTGGGTCTGATGTGACGGGGAGTGCAATATGGTGAATCAGGGTTATTTTGAGACATGGGTGACGTCAGTGGTCAAGGTGAGGTGTCAGGACCACGGGCCAGGGCTAGGGAAATTTTTAGGTTTTTGGGAAGCTGTAGAGGGATGGTATTGTTTCGTTTAGACTTAGGTTCCTTCTCTTACGTTATGGCGACTATGCGATTCTGTTCTAGGATTACAGTGACGCAAGGGTGATATCCAAGGTGTTGTTGGAGTTTCAGGCCACAGGTCCGCCCTAGGGTTAGGGTTATGTAATCGCTTAAGGGTATGTGGTTCACGTGGGTACGGCTCGGTTTTGGATCCTACTCTGATGTGAGGGTGAAGGCCAGATTGTTCTTGATCATCATGGTGTGGCATAGGTGACATCAATGCTGATGCTGAGGGTCCAGGTTATGGGAGCTTGGTTAGGGGTAGTGTTTTCTGTTAGGAAATGTCTACACAGAATATATGGTTATGGACATAATTAGGTTGCAATTTTGATGTCAGGGCGAATATGAGGTCGAGTCACAGGGATTAGGGAGTCATAGTTGATATCAATGGTGAAGGCAAAGTATCTGGTCCACGAGTCGGGTCTAGGGTAAGGTCTAGGGGTTCGATAAGGAGTACATGTGAGATAGGGTTACAGCTAGATTCGGATCCATCTCTTCTGTGAGGGCGAGTGGAAGATTGAGTTTCAGTTTTAAGTTGAGGTGTGGGTGATATTAATGCTTAAAGTGAAGTGTCAGAACCTGGCGTGAGAGCTAGTGCTGGAATTAGTTGTAAGTTAAGGTGTATGCGGCTGATTTTGTGACAGTCAGAGTTCTGATCTGACTCTGATGTGCGGGCAATGGCCAGAATGAGCTTCAGGATTATGGGGAGGAATGACAGATGTCAATGCTCATTGTGGCTGATCAGTAAAAGGGGCCTTGTCTAGGGTTAGGGGTTCATATAAGGGAAATTCTATGCAAATGATACGGTTACGGAGAGAATTTGGGTTCAATTCTGATGTGAGTGCGAGGGTGAGATTGAGGCTCATGGTAAAGATGTGCCTCCATGTCGGCAGCAATGTTGAAGGCGCAGTAACTAGTCCAGGGCTCGGTACTAGGGTTAGGCTTAGATGTTCAGTAAGATTTAGAGGAACGTAGAATTACATTTAGAATTCGCATCTGACCCTGATGTGAGGGCGATGGCCAGATTGAGCTTCTGGTTTACTTTGTGGCCTGACAGATGTTGAAGCTGATGGTGTCGTTTCAGGTAAAGTGGCCATTGCTAGATTTAGGTTATTGTGTTCTCTGAGGTGTACAGGAAGGATAGGGTGATGGACAGACTTAGGGCTGGTCTCTGATGTGAGGGCAATTTCGTGATTGAGGTTCAGGATTACGGTGAAGCGTGCTTCATGCCAGTGGTTACGGTGAAGAGACAGCTTAAGAGTCATGTCTAGGGTTTAGATTAGTAGGTCATTCTGTTCAACAGAAAGGA
>NW_026645098.1:0-30329 GCF_030020395.1 Manis pentadactyla
CACAGAGAAGACTAGTAGAGATCATATAGCATCTTACTACTCACTGATGGACAGTGACTGTAACGGGGACTTTTGGGGGGGACATGGTGAAGGGGTCTACAGCATCCAACTACGCTGATCGACAGTGACTGAAGAGGTTTTTCGGGGGGACTTGGTGAAGGGGGGAGCATAGTAAACATAATGTTCTTCACGTGATTGTAGATTAATGATAAAAAATATTCTTTAAGTGCAATAAGTGCACAGCTCTGAATCATCAGAATAAAAGATCAGGCACTGAGTGCTGCAAACAAAAGACACAGGGATAAAAGAAGGGATGAAAACTCAAGACACCTACGTGCTTACTTACAGGAGACTCACTTGAGATCCAAGGACACAGACAAACTACAAGCCGAAGGTGTGTGGACAAGTACCCTACACGAGTGAAACGGAAAATCAAACAATCAAGCAAATGGATTCTGTTTGAGTCCCCAGAGACAGTGAGCAGAAAATAGCCCTATCTGGCCACCGTGAATTCTTTTTGTTTGGTTTCAACAGTTCCCAGCCATAGATTCAGTGGTGCAGCAACATACTTCTCATTTTCTCTCACCTCAACAACTGAGTTGCTGTAATAATAAGCTTCTGGGCCTTTGAAATCAGTGGATTTTATGATGTTCACGAATGTGAAAATCTAATAACCACATAAGAGGGAAGTTTGGACACTCAAATAAACACGTCACTCCACAATACACTGTTAGCTCCCAACTGCTCCTGTCCAGAAATTGGTGTTCCTTTTTATTTGACTCTCCGTCCTATCGGCGGTGATCACGCTGATGTCCTTCAAACATGGTGGTGAGCAAAGCAAAAAGTTTACATTTCTGTTGACAACAGGCCCAGAGGAATGATACTTGAGATCTTCAGGGAGCCCTTAGTCAATGAATGTGGCTAAATACAGACAGCAAGTTAGAAGGAGATGAAAGAGGACAGAGGATAGAGACACGGGTTCAAGTCCCAGCACAACCATTTCCTGGTTTTGTAGGTACACGCGGCCGACTCGAACTACAAGTGTCTCGGTGAACCCAGTGCTCCCTCTGCAGCCTAGATACTTTGCAGGATTTTTGGGTGCATAGTGCAGGAAAGTGATATAGGGTATATGGTTAACTGTTCTGTACACATGGACAGATGGACAGACAAAAGGATGATTGATTGAGTGATTGATAAATAGATAGACAGACAGATAGATAGATATAGGTACATATCGATTAACACAAACCTACTGCTCATAACAAGGAGAGCAATGGTGAAAGCACATAGCAAAACTACAAACAAAAATGAAGAATTAAATCCAGTTTAAAAAGTGCAGTAAGCAGCCATAAGAAGAAAACAAATCCTATCATTTGCAATAACGTGGATGGAGCTAGAGGGTATTATTCTCAGTCAAATAGGCCAGGCGGAGAAATACATGTACCAAATGATTTCACTCATGTGTGGAGTATGATAACAAAGAAAAACTGAAGGAAAAGACAGCAGCAGACTCACAGAACCCGAGAGTGGACTAACAGTTACCAAAGAGAAAGGGACTGGGTAGGGTTTGTGGGAAGGGAGTAATAAGTGCCGGGAAAAAGAATGGGGGCATTAGGATTAGCATGTATAATGTGTAGGGTGGGGGGTCATGGGTAGGGCTGTACAACACAGAGAAGACATGTAGTGATTCTACAGCATCTTAGTACATGCTGACGGAGAGCGGCTGTAACTGGGATTTGGGGTGACTTGGTGAAGAGGGTAGACAGAATAACATAATTTTCTGCATGTGATTGTATATTAATGAGAACAAAAAGAATTTCAAAGTGCAGTAAGAGCACAGCTCTCAAATATCAGAATAAAAGTACAGCCTTTGAGTGCTCCAATCAAAAGACACAGGGTTAGAAGAACTGATGAAAACTCAAGACCACCTACGTGCTCCCTTACTGGAGACTCACTTGAGATCCAAGGACACAGACAAACTACAAGCTGAAGGGGCAGGGACAGGTACCCTATACAAGTGAAACTGAGAAACAAAGAAAAAATGGATTCTGTTTTGGACCCCAGAGAGAGTCAGTAGAAAATAGCCCTATCTAGCCACCGTGAATTCTTTTTTTTTGGTTTCAGCAGTGCTCAGGCATAGATTTAGTGGTGCAGCAACTTCCTTCTCATTTCCTCTCACCTCAACAAATGAATTGCTGTAATAATATGCGTCTGGGCATTTATAATCATTGCTTTTTATGATGTTCACGAATGTAAAGAAGTAATAACCACCTAAAGAGGGAAGTTTGGACACTCAAATAAACACTTCACTCCACAACACACTCTTTGTTCCCAACTGCTCCTGTCCAGAAATAGGTGTTAATTCATATTTGTCCCTCCACCTATCAGCAGTGATCACGCCAATGTCCCTCAAACATGGTGGTGTGCAAAGGGCCAAGTACACTTTTCTGTCGAAAACAGGCCTAGACGAAGGATACTTGTGGTCTTCAGGGATCACTTACTCACTGAATGTGGCTAAATAAAGTCAACAAGCGAGCAGGAAGTATAAGAGGACAGAGGACAAAGACACGGGTTCAAGTCCGTTCACCTCCATTTACTGGTTTTGTAAGCACACTCTGCTGACTCTACCTGAAAGCGTATCGGTGAACACAGTGCTCTCCTTATGGTTTAGTTACCTTGCAAGATTTCTGGAAGCAAAACGTAGGGAAGAGACATAGGCTATGTTGTTAACTGTTCTGTACACAAGGATAGATTGGCAGACAAAAAGATGATTGTTTCATAGATAGGAAGACAGACGACAGGTGAAAGATAGATAGATAGGTACATAGATTAATAGATGATAGACATCATAGATAGATGATAGGAAGATAGATAGATAGATACATAGATACATAGATACATAGATATATACATACATAGATACATAGATAGACAGACAGACCTATAGATAGATAGATACAGATACATGTCGATTGACACAAAGCTATTGTTCATAACCAGGAGATGAATGGTGAATAACATAGCTAAACGACAAACAAAAAGGAAGAATGAAATTCAGTTTAAAAAGTGCAGTAAGCAGCCTTAAGAAGAAAACAAATACTACCATTTGCAATGACGTGGATGGAGCAAGACGGTAGTATGTTCAGAAAAATAGGGCAGGCAGATAAAGGCAAGTACCAAGTGATTTCACTCATGTGTGGAGTATAACAACAAAGAAAAACTGAAGTAAAAAAACAGCAGCAGACTCACAGAACCCGAGGGTTGACTAAAAGAAACCAAAGGAAAAAGGACTGGGCAGGGTGAGTCTGAAGGGTGGGATAAGTGTGGGGAGAAAGAATGGGGGCATTAAGTTTAGCATGTATAATGCGCGGGGTCGGGTGTGCATGGGGAGTACTGTACAACACAGAGAAGTCTAGTAGAGATCATATAGCATCTTACTACTCACTGATGGACAGTGACTGTAACGGGGACTTTTGGGGGGGACATGGTGAAGGGGTCTACAGCATCCAACTACGCTGATCGACAGTGACTGAAGAGGTTTTTCGTGGGGACTTGGTGAAGAGGGGAGCATAGTAAACATAATGTTCTTCACGTGATTGTAGATTAATGATAAAAAATATTCTTTAAGTGCAATAAGTGCACAGCTCTGAATCATCAGAATAAAAGATCAGGCACTGAGTGCTGCAAACAAAAGACACAGGGATAAAAGAAGGGATGAAATCTCAAGACACCTACGTGCTTACTTACAGGAGACTCACTTGAGATCCAAGGACACAGACAAACTACAAGCCGAAGGTGTGTGGACAAGTACCCTACACGAGTGAAACGGAAAATCAAACAATCAAGCAAATGGATTCTGTTTGAGTCCCCAGAGACAGTGAGCAGAAAATAGCCCTCTCTGGCCACCGTGAATTCTTTTTGTTTGGTTTCAACAGTTCCCAGCCATAGATTCAGTGGTGCAGCAACATACTTCTCATTTTCTCTCACCTCAACAACTGAGTTGCTGTAATAATAAGCTTCTGGGCCTTTGAAATCAGTGGATTTTATGATGTTCACGAATGTGAAAATCTAATAACCACATAAGAGGGAAGTTTGGACACTCAAATAAACACGTCACTCCACAATACACTGTTACCTCCCAACTGCTCCTGTCCAGAAATTGGTGTTCCTTTTTATTTGACTCTCCGTCCTATCCGCGGTGATCACGCTGATGTCCTTCAAACATGGTGGTGAGCAAAGCAAAAAGTTTACATTTCTGTTGACAACAGGCCCAGAGTAATGATACTTGAGATCTTCAGGGAGCCCTTAGTCAATGAATGTGGCTAAATACAGACAGCAAGTTAGAAGGAGATGAAAGAGGACAGAGGATAGAGACACGGGTTCAAGTCCCAGCACAACCATTTCCTGGTTTTGTAGGTACACGCGGCCGACTCGAACTGCAAGTGTCTCGGTGAACCCAGTGCTCCCTCTGTAGCCTAGATACTTTGCAGGATTTTTGGGTGCATAGTGCAGGAAAGTGATATAGGGTATATGGTTAACTGTTCTGTACACATGGACAGATGGACAGACAAAAGGATGGTTGATTGAGTGATTGATAAATAGATAGACAGACAGATAGATAGATATAGGTTCATATCGATTAACACAAAGCTACTGCTCATAACAAGGAGAGCAATGGTGAAAGCACATAGCAAAACTACAAACAAAAAGAAGAATGAAATCCAGTTTAAAAAGTGCAGTAAGCAGCCATAAGAAGAAAACAAATCCTATCATTTGCAATAACGTGGATGGAGCTAGAGGGTATAATTCTCAGTCAAATAGGCCAGGCGGAGAAATACATGTACCAAATGATTTCACTCATGTGTGGAGTATGATAACAAAGAAAAACTGAAGGGAAAGACAGCAGTAGACTCACAGAACCCGAGAGTGGACTAACAGTTACCAAAGAGAAAGGGACTGGGTAGGGTTTGTGGGAAGTGAATAATAAGTGCGGGGAAAAAGAATGGGGGCATTAGGATTAGCATGTATAATGTGTAGGGTGGGGTGTCATGGGTAGGGCTGTACAACACAGAGAAGACTTGTAGTGATTCTACAGCATCTTAGTACATGCTGACGGAGAGCGGCTGTAACTGGGATTTGGGGTGACTTGGTGAAGAGGGTAGACAGAATAACATAATTTTCTGCATGTGATTGTATATTAATGAGAACAAAAAGAATTTCAAAGTGCAGTAAGTGCACAGCTCTCAAATATCAGAATAAAAGTACAGCCTTTGAGTGCTCCAATCAAAAGACACAGGGTTAGAAGAACTGATGAAAACTCAAGACCACCTACGTGCTCCCTTACAGGAGACTCACTTGAGATCCAAGGACACAGACAAACTACAAGCTGAAGGGGCGGGGACAGGTACCCTACACAAGTGAAACTGCGAAACAAAGAAGGAAATGGATTCTGTTTTGGACCCCAGAGAGAGTCAGTAGAAAATAGCCCTATCTAGCCACCGTGAATTCTTTTTGTTTGGTTTCAGTAGTGCTCAGGCATAGATTTAGTGGTGCAGCAACTTCCTTCTCATTTCCTCTCACCTCAACAAATGAATTGCTGTAATAATATGCGTCTGGGCATTTATAATCATTGCTTTTTATGATGTTCACGAATGTAAAGAAGTAATAACCACCTAAAGAGGGAAGTTTGGACACTCAAATAAACACTTCACTCCACAACACACTCTTTGTTCCCAACTGCTCCTGTCCAGAAATAGGTGTTAATTCATATTTGTCCCTCCACCTATCAGCAGTGATCACGCCAATGTCCCTCAAAAATGGTGGTGTGCAAAGGGCCAAGTACACTTTTCTGTCGACATCAGGCCCAGACGAAGGATACTTGTGGTCTTCAGGGATCACTTACTCACTGAATGTGGCTAAATAAAGTCAACAAGCGAGCAGGAAGTATAAGAGGACAGAGGACAAAGATACGGGTTCAAGTCCTTTCACCTCCATTTACTGGTTTTGTAAGCACACTCTGCTGACTCTACCTGAAAGCGTATTGGTGAACACAGTGCTCTCCTTATAGCTTAGTTACCTTGCAAGATTTCTGGAAGCATAATGTAGGGAAGAGACATAGGCTATGTTGTTAACTGTTCTGTACATAAGGATAGATGGGCACACAAAAAGATGATTGTTTCATAGATAGGTAGACAGACGACAGGTGAAAGATAGATAGATAGGTACATAGATTAATAGGTGATAGACATCATAGATAGATGATAGGAAGATAGATAGATAGATACATAGATAGATACATAGATACATACATATATACATACATAGATACATAGATAGGCAGACAGACTTTTAGATATATATATACAGATACATGTCGATTGACACAAAGCTATTGTTCAAAACCAGGAGATGAATGGTGAATAACATAGCTAAACGACAAACAAAAAGGAAGAATGAAATCCAGTTTAAAAAGTGCAGTAAGCAGCCTTAAGAAGAAAACAAATACTACCATTTGCAGTGACGTGGATGGAGCAAGACCGTAGTATGTTCAGAAAAATAGGGCAGGCAGATAAAGGCAAGTACCAAGTGATTTCACTCATGTGTGGAGTATAACAACAAAGAAAAACTGAAGTAAAAAAACAGCAGCAGACTCACAGAACCCGAGGGTTGACTAAAAGTAACCAAAGGAAAAAGGACTGGGCAGGGTGAGTCTGAAGGGTGGGATAAGTGTGGGGAGAAAGAATGGGGTCATTAAGTTTAGCACGTATAATGCGCGGGGTCGGGTGTGCATGGGGAGTACTGTACAACACAGAGAAGACTAGTAGAGATCATATAGCATCTTACTACTCACTGATGGACAGTGACTGTAACGGGGACTTTTGGGGGGGACATGGTGAAGGGGTCTACAGCATCCAACTACGCTGATCGACAGTGACTGAAGAGGTTTTTCGGGGGGACTTGGTGAAGGGGGGAGCATAGTAAACATAATGTTCTTCACGTGATTGTAGATTAATGATAAAAAATATTCTTTAAGTGCAATAAGTGCACAGCTCTGAATCATCAGAATAAAAGATCAGGCACTGAGTGCTGCAAACAAAAGACACAGGGATAAAAGAAGGGATGAAAACTCAAGACACCTACGTGCTTACTTACAGGAGACTCACTTGAGATCCAAGGAGACAGACAAACTACAAGCCGAAGGTGAGTGGACAAGTACCCTACACGAGTGAAACGGAAAATCAAACAATCAAGCAAATGGATTCTGTTTGAGTCCCCAGAGACAGTCAGCAGAAAATAGCCCTATCTGGCCACCGTGAATTCTTTTTGTTTGGTTTCAACAGTTCCCAGCCATAGATTCAGTGGTGCAGCAACATACTTCTCATTTTCTCTCACCTCAACAACTGAGTTGCTGTAATAATAAGCTTCTGGGCCTTTGAAATCAGTGGATTTTATGATGTTCACGAATGTGAAAATCTAATAACCACATAAGAGGGAAGTTTGGACACTCAAATAAACACGTCACTCCACAATACACTGTTAGCTCCCAACTGCTCCTGTCCAGAAATTGGTGTTCCTTTTTATTTGACTCTCCGTCCTATCCGCGGTGATCACGCTGATGTCCTTCAAACATGGTGGTGAGCAAAGCAAAAAGTTTACATTTCTGTTGACAACAGGCCCAGAGGAATGATACTTGAGATCTTCAGGGAGCCCTTAGTCAATGAATGTGGCTAAATACAGACAGCAAGTTAGAAAGAGATGAAAGAGGACAGAGGATAGAGACACGGGTTCAAGTCCCAGCACAACCATTTCCTGGTTTTGTAGGTACACGCGGCCGACTCGAACTACAAGTGCCTCGGTGAACCCAGTGCTCCCTCTGCAGCCTAGATACTTTGCAGGATTTTTGGGTGCATAGTGCAGGAAAGTGATATAGGGTATATGGTTAACTGTTCTGTACACATGGACAGATGGACAGACAAAAGGATGATTGATTGAGTGATTGATAAATAGATAGACAGACAGATAGATAGATATAGGTACATATCGATTAACACAAACCTACTGCTCATAACAAGGAGAGCAATGGTGAAAGCACATAGCAAAACTACAAACAAAAAAGAAGAATTAAATCCAGTTTAAAAAGTGCAGTAAGCAGCCATAAGAAGAAAACAAATCCTATCATTTGCAATAACGTGGATGGAGCTAGAGGGTATTATTCTCAGTCAAATAGGCCAGGCGGAGAAATACATGTACCAAATGATTTCACTCATGTGTGGAGTATGATAACAAAGAAAAACTGAAGGAAAAGACAGCAGCAGACTCACAGAACCCGAGAGTGGACTAACAGTTACCAAAGAGAAAGGGACTGGGTAGGGTTTGTGGGAAGGGAGTAATAAGTGCCGGGAAAAAGAATGGGGGCATTAGGATTAGCATGTATAATGTGTAGGGTGGGGTGTCATGGGTAGGGCTGTACAACACAGAGAAGACATGTAGTGATTCTACAGCATCTTAGTACATGCTGACGGAGAGCGGCTGTAACTGGGATTTGGGGTGACTTGGTGAAGAGGGTAGACAGAATAACATAATTTTCTGCATGTGATTGTATATTAATGAGAACAAAAAGAATTTCAAAGTGCAGTAAGAGCACAGCTCTCAAATATCAGAATAAAAGTACAGCCTTTGAGTGCTCCAATCAAAAGACACAGGGTTAGAAGAACTGATGAAAACTCAAGACCACCTACGTGCTCCCTTACTGGAGACTCACTTGAGATCCAAGGACACAGACAAACTACAAGCTGAAGGGGCGGGGACAGGTACCCTATACAAGTGAAACTGAGAAACAAAGAAAAAATGGATTCTGTTTTGGACCCCAGAGAGAGTCAGTAGAAAATAGCCCTATCTAGCCACCGTGAATTCTTTTTGTTTGGTTTCAGCAGTGCTCAGGCATAGATTTAGTGGTGCAGCAACTTCCTTCTCATTTCCTCTCACCTCAACAAATGAATTGCTGTAATAATATGCGTCTGGGCATTTATAATCATTGCTTTTTATGATGTTCACGAATGTAAAGAAGTAATAACCACCTAAAGAGAGAAGTTTGGACACTCAAATAAACACTTCACTCCACAACACACTCTTTGTTCCCAACTGCTCCTGTCCAGAAATAGGTGTTAATTCATATTTGTCCCTCCACCTATCAGCAGTGATCACGCCAATGTCCCTCAAACATGGTGGTGTGCAAAGGGCCAAGTACACTTTTCTGTCAAAAACAGGCCTAGACGAAGGATACTTGTGGTCTTCAGGGATCACTTACTCACTGAATGTGGCTAAATAAAGTCAACAAGCGAGCAGGAAGTATTAGAGGACAGAGGACAAAGACACGGGTTCAAGTCCGTTCACCTCCATTTACTGGTTTTGTAAGCACACTCTGCTGACTCTACCTGAAAGCGTATCGGTGAACACAGTGCTCTCCTTATGGTTTAGTTACCTTGCAAGATTTCTGGAAGCATAACGTAGGGAAGAGACATAGGCTATGTTGTTAACTGTTCTGTACACAAGGATAGATTGGCAGACAAAAAGATGATTGTTTCATAGATAGGAAGACAGACGACAGGTGAAAGATAGATAGATAGGTACATAGATTAATAGATGATAGACATCATAGATAGATGATAGGAAGATAGATAGATAGATACATAGATACATAGATACATAGATATATACATACATAGATACATAGATAGACAGACAGACCTATAGATAGATAGATACAGATACATGTCGATTGACACAAAGCTATTGTTCATAACCAGGAGATGAATGGTGAATAACATAGCTAAACGACAAACAAAAAGGAAGAATGAAATTCAGTTTAAAAAGTGCAGTAAGCAGCCTTAAGAAGAAAACAAATACTACCATTTGCAATGACGTGGATGGAGCAAGACGGTAGTATGTTCAGAAAAATAGGGCAGGCAGATAAAGGCAAGTACCAAGTGATTTCACTCATGTGTGGAGTATAACAACAAAGAAAAACTGAAGTAAAAAAACAGCAGCAGACTCACAGAACCCGAGGGTTGACTAAAAGAAACCAAAGGAAAAAGGACTGGGCAGGGTGAGTCTGAAGGGTGGGATAAGTGTGGGGAGAAAGAATGGGGGCATTAAGTTTAGCATGTATAATGCGCGGGGTCGGGTGTGCATGGGGAGTACTGTACAACACAGAGAAGTCTAGTAGAGATCATATAGCATCTTACTACTCACTGATTGACAGTGACTGTAACGGGGACTTTTGGGGGGGACATGGTGAAGGGGTCTACAGCATCCAACTACGCTGATCGACAGTGACTGAAGAGGTTTTTCGGGGGGACTTGGTGAAGAGGGGAGCATAGTAAACATAATGTTCTTCACGTGATTGTAGATTAATGATAAAAAATATTCTTTAAGTGCAATAAGTGCACAGCTCTGAATCATCAGAATAAAAGATCAGGCACTGAGTGCTGCAAACAAAAGACACAGGGATAAAAGAAGGGATGAAAACTCAAGACACCTACGTGCTTACTTACAGGAGACTCACTTGAGATCCAAGGACACAGACAAACTAGAAGCCGAAGGTGTGTGGACAAGTACCCTACACGAGTGAAACGGAAAATCAAACAATCAAGCAAATGGATTCTGTTTGAGTCCCCAGAGACAGTCAGCAGAAAATAGCCCTATCTGGCCACCGTGAATTCTTTTTGTTTGGTTTCAACAGTTCCCAGCCATAGATTCAGTGGTGCAGCAACATACTTCTCATTTTCTCTCACCTCAACAACTGAGTTGCTGTAATAATAAGATTCTGGGCCTTTGAAATCAGTGGATTTTATGATGTTCACGAATGTGAAAATCTAATAACCACCTAAAGAGGGAAATTTGGACACTCAAATAAACACGTCACTCCACAATACACTGTTAGCTCCCAACTGCTCCTGTCTAGAAATTGGTGTTCCTTTTTATTTGACTCTCCGTCCTATCCGCGGTGATCACGCTGATGTCCTTCAAACATGGTGGTGAGCAAAGCAAAAAGTTTACTTTTCTGTCGACAACAGGCCCAGAGGAATGATACTTGAGATCTTCAGGGAGCCCTTAGTCAATGAATGTGGCTAAATACAGACAGCAAGTTAGAAGGAGATGAAAGAGGACAGAGGATAGAGACACGGGTTCAAGTCCCAGCACAACCATTTCCTGGTTTTGTAGGTACACGCAGCCGACTCGAACTGCAAGTGTCTCGGTGAACCCAGTGCTCCCTCTGTAGCCTAGATACTTTGCAGGATTTTTGGGTGCATAGTGCAGGAAAGTGATATAGGGTATATGGTTAACTGTTCTGTACACATGGACAGATGGACAGACAAAAGGATGGTTGATTGAGTGATTGATAAATAGATAGACAGACAGATAGATAGATATAGGTTCATATCGATTAACACAAAGCTACTGCTCATAACAAGGAGAGCAATGGTGAAAGCACATAGCAAAACTACAAACAAAAAAGAAGAATGAAATCCAGTTTAAAAAGTGCAGTAAGCAGCCATAAGAAGAAAACAAATCCTATCATTTGCAATAACGTGGATGGAGCTAGAGGGTATAATTCTCAGTCAAATAGGCCAGGCGGAGAAATACATGTACCAAATGATTTCACTCATGTGTGGAGTATGATAACAAAGAAAAACTGAAGGGAAAGACAGCAGTAGACTCACAGAACCCGAGAGTGGACTAACAGTTACCAAAGAGAAAGGGACTGGGTAGGGTTTGTGGGAAGGGAATAATAAGTGCGGGGAAAAAGAATGGGGGCATTAGGATTAGCATGTATAATGTGTAGGGTGGGGTGTCATGGGTAGGGCTGTACAACACAGAGAAGACATGTAGTGATTCTACAGCATCTTAGTACATGCTGACGGAGAGCGGCTGTAACTGGGATTTGGGGTGACTTGGTGAAGAGGGTAGACAGAATAACATAATTTTCTGCATGTGATTGTATATTAATGAGAACAAAAAGAATTTCAAAGTGCAGTAAGTGCACAGCTCTCAAATATCAGAATAAAAGTACAGCCTTTGAGTGCTCCAATCAAAAGACACAGGGTTAGAAGAACTGATGAAAACTCAAGACCACCTACGTGCTCCCTTACAGGAGACTCACTTGAGATCCAAGGACACAGACAAACTACAAGCTGAAGGGGCGGGGACAGGTACCCTACACAAGTGAAACTGAGAAACAAAGAAGGAAATGGATTCTGTTTTGGACCCCAGAGAGAGTCAGTAGAAAATAGCCCTATCTAGCCACCGTGAATTCTTTTTGTTTGGTTTCAGTAGTGCTCAGGCATAGATTTAGTGGTGCAGCAACTTCCTTCTCATTTCCTCTCACCTCAACAAATGAATTGCTGTAATAATATGCGTCTGGGCATTTATAATCATTGCTTTTTATGATATTTCACGAATGTAAAGAAGTAATAACCACCTAAAGAGGGAAGTTTGGACACTCAAATAAACACTTCACTCCACAACACACTCTTTGTTCCCAACTGCTCCTGTCCAGAAATAGGTGTTAATTCATATTTGTCCCTCCACCTATCAGCAGTGATCACGCCAATGTCCCTCAAAAATGGTGGTGTGCAAAGGGCCAAGTACACTTTTCTGTCGACATCAGGCCCAGACGAAGGATACTTGTGGTCTTCAGGGATCACTTACTCACTGAATGTGGCTAAATAAAGTCAACAAGCGAGCAGGAAGTATAAGAGGACAGAGGACAAAGATACGGGTTCAAGTCCTTTCACCTCCATTTACTGGTTTTGTAAGCACACTCTGCTGACTCTACCTGAAAGCGTATTGGTGAACACAGTGCTCTCCTTATGGCTTAGTTACCTTGCAAGATTTCTGGAAGCATAATGTAGGGAAGAGACATAGGCTATGTTGTTAACTGTTCTGTACATAAGGATAGATGGGCACACAAAAAGATGATTGTTTCATAGATAGGTAGACAGACGACAGGTGAAAGATAGATAGATAGGTACATAGATTAATAGGTGATAGACATCATAGATAGATGATAGGAAGATAGATAGATAGATACATAGATAGATACATAGATACATACATAGATACATACATAGATACATAGATAGACAGACAGACTTTTAGATATATATATACAGATACATGTCGATTGACACAAAGCTATTGTTCAAAACCAGGAGATGAATGGTGAATAACATAGCTAAACGACAAACAAAAAGGAAGAATGAAATCCAGTTTAAAAAGTGCAGTAAGCAGCCTTAAGAAGAAAACAAATACTACCATTTGCAGTGACGTGGATGGAGCAAGACCGTAGTATGTTCAGAAAAATAGGGCAGGCAGATAAAGGCAAGTACCAAGTGATTTCACTCATGTGTGGAGTATAACAACAAAGAAAAACTGAAGTAAAAAAACAGCAGCAGACTCACAGAACCCGAGGGTTGACTAAAAGTAACCAAAGGAAAAAGGACTGTTCAGGGTGAGTCTGAAGGGTGGGATAAGTGTGGGGAGAAAGAATGGGGTCATTAAGTTTAGCACGTATAATGCGCGGGGTCGGGTGTGCATGGGGAGTACTGTACAACACAGAGAAGACTAGTAGAGATCATATAGCATCTTACTACTCACTGATGGACAGTGACTGTAACGGGGACTTTTGGGGGGGACATGGTGAAGGGGTCTACAGCATCCAACTACGCTGATCGACAGTGACTGAAGAGGTTTTTCGGGGGGACTTGGTGAAGGGGGGAGCATAGTAAACATAATGTTCTTCACGTGATTGTAGATTAATGATAAAAAATATTCTTTAAGTGCAATAAGTGCACAGCTCTGAATCATCAGAATAAAAGATCAGGCACTGAGTGCTGCAAACAAAAGACACAGGGATAAAAGAAGGGATGAAAACTCAAGACACCTACGTGCTTACTTACAGGAGACTCACTTGAGATCCAAGGACACAGACAAACTACAAGCCGAAGGTGTGTGGACAAGTACCCTACACGAGTGAAACGGAAAATCAAACAATCAAGCAAATGGATTCTGTTTGAGTCCCCAGAGACAGTGAGCAGAAAATAGCCCTATCTGGCCACCGTGAATTCTTTTTGTTTGGTTTCAACAGTTCCCAGCCATAGATTCAGTGGTGCAGCAACATACTTCTCATTTTCTCTCACCTCAACAACTGAGTTGCTGTAATAATAAGATTCTGGGCCTTTGAAATCAGTGGATTTTATGATGTTCACGAATGTGAAAATCTAATAACCACCTAAAGAGGGAAATTTGGACACTCAAATAAACACGTCACTCCACAATACACTGTTAGCTCCCAACTGCTCCTGTCTAGAAATTGGTGTTCCTTTTTATTTGACTCTCCGTCCTATCGGCGGTGATCACGCTGATGTCCTTCAAACATGGTGGTGAGCAAAGCAAAAAGTTTACTTTTCTGTCGACAACAGGCCCAGAGGAATGATACTTGAGATCTTCAGGGAGCCCTTAGTCAATGAATGTGGCTAAATACAGACAGCAAGTTAGAAGGAGATGAAAGAGGACAGAGGATAGAGACACGGGTTCAAGTCCCAGCACAACCATTTCCTGGTTTTGTAGGTACACGCAGCCGACTCGAACTGCAAGTGTCTCGGTGAACCCAGTGCTCCCTCTGTAGCCTAGATACTTTGCAGGATTTTTGGGTGCATAGTGCAGGAAAGTGATATAGGGTATATGGTTAACTGTTCTGTACACATGGACAGATGGACAGACAAAAGGATGGTTGATTGAGTGATTGATAAATAGATAGACAGACAGATAGATAGATATAGGTTCATATCGATTAACACAAAGCTACTGCTCATAACAAGGAGAGCAATGGTGAAAGCACATAGCAAAACTACAAACAAAAAAGAAGAATGAAATCCAGTTTAAAAAGTGCAGTAAGCAGCCATAAGAAGAAAACAAATCCTATCATTTGCAATAACGTGGATGGAGCTAGAGGGTATAATTCTCAGTCAAATAGGCCAGGCGGAGAAATACATGTACCAAATGATTTCACTCATGTGTGGAGTATGATAACAAAGAAAAACTGAAGGGAAAGACAGCAGTAGACTCACAGAACCCGAGAGTGGACTAACAGTTACCAAAGAGAAAGGGACTGGGTAGGGTTTGTGGGAAGGGAATAATAAGTGCGGGGAAAAAGAATGGGGGCATTAGGATTAGCATGTATAATGTGTAGGGTGGGGTGTCATGGGTAGGGCTGTACAACACAGAGAAGACATGTAGTGATTCTACAGCATCTTAGTACATGCTGACGGAGAGCGGCTGTAACTGGGATTTGGGGTGACTTGGTGAAGAGGGTAGACAGAATAACATAATTTTCTGCATGTGATTGTATATTAATGAGAACAAAAAGAATTTCAAAGTGCAGTAAGTGCACAGCTCTCAAATATCAGAATAAAAGTACAGCCTTTGAGTGCTCCAATCAAAAGACACAGGGTTAGAAGAACTGATGAAAACTCAAGACCACCTACGTGCTCCCTTACAGGAGACTCACTTGAGATCCAAGGACACAGACAAACTACAAGCTGAAGGGGCGGGGACAGGTACCCTACACAAGTGAAACTGAGAAACAAAGAAGGAAATGGATTCTGTTTTGGACCCCAGAGAGAGTCAGTAGAAAATAGCCCTATCTAGCCACCGTGAATTCTTTTTGTTTGGTTTCAGTAGTGCTCAGGCATAGATTTAGTGGTGCAGCAACTTCCTTCTCATTTCCTCTCACCTCAACAAATGAATTGCTGTAATAATATGCGTCTGGGCATTTATAATCATTGCTTTTTATGATATTTCACGAATGTAAAGAAGTAATAACCACCTAAAGAGGGAAGTTTGGACACTCAAATAAACACTTCACTCCACAACACACTCTTTGTTCCCAACTGCTCCTGTCCAGAAATAGGTGTTAATTCATATTTGTCCCTCCACCTATCAGCAGTGATCACGCCAATGTCCCTCAAAAATGGTGGTGTGCAAAGGGCCAAGTACACTTTTCTGTCGACATCAGGCCCAGACGAAGGATACTTGTGGTCTTCAGGGATCACTTACTCACTGAATGTGGCTAAATAAAGTCAACAAGCGAGCAGGAAGTATAAGAGGACAGAGGACAAAGATACGGGTTCAAGTCCTTTCACCTCCATTTACTGGTTTTGTAAGCACACTCTGCTGACTCTACCTGAAAGCGTATTGGTGAACACAGTGCTCTCCTTATGGCTTAGTTACCTTGCAAGATTTCTGGAAGCATAATGTAGGGAAGAGACATAGGCTATGTTGTTAACTGTTCTGTACATAAGGATAGATGGGCACACAAAAAGATGATTGTTTCATAGATAGGTAGACAGACGACAGGTGAAAGATAGATAGATAGGTACATAGATTAATAGGTGATAGACATCATAGATAGATGATAGGAAGATAGATAGATAGATACATAGATAGATACATAGATACATACATAGATACATACATAGATACATAGATAGACAGACAGACTTTTAGATATATATATACAGATACATGTCGATTGACACAAAGCTATTGTTCAAAACCAGGAGATGAATGGTGAATAACATAGCTAAACGACAAACAAAAAGGAAGAATGAAATCCAGTTTAAAAAGTGCAGTAAGCAGCCTTAAGAAGAAAACAAATACTACCATTTGCAGTGACGTGGATGGAGCAAGACCGTAGTATGTTCAGAAAAATAGGGCAGGCAGATAAAGGCAAGTACCAAGTGATTTCACTCATGTGTGGAGTATAACAACAAAGAAAAACTGAAGTAAAAAAACAGCAGCAGACTCACAGAACCCGAGGGTTGACTAAAAGTAACCAAAGGAAAAAGGACTGTTCAGGGTGAGTCTGAAGGGTGGGATAAGTGTGGGGAGAAAGAATGGGGTCATTAAGTTTAGCACGTATAATGCGCGGGGTCGGGTGTGCATGGGGAGTACTGTACAACACAGAGAAGACTAGTAGAGATCATATAGCATCTTACTACTCACTGATGGACAGTGACTGTAACGGGGACTTTTGGGGGGGACATGGTGAAGGGGTCTACAGCATCCAACTACGCTGATCGACAGTGACTGAAGAGGTTTTTCGGGGGGACTTGGTGAAGGGGGGAGCATAGTAAACATAATGTTCTTCACGTGATTGTAGATTAATGATAAAAAATATTCTTTAAGTGCAATAAGTGCACAGCTCTGAATCATCAGAATAAAAGATCAGGCACTGAGTGCTGCAAACAAAAGACACAGGGATAAAAGAAGGGATGAAAACTCAAGACACCTACGTGCTTACTTACAGGAGACTCACTTGAGATCCAAGGACACAGACAAACTACAAGCCGAAGGTGTGTGGACAAGTACCCTACACGAGTGAAACGGAAAATCAAACAATCAAGCAAATGGATTCTGTTTGAGTCCCCAGAGACAGTGAGCAGAAAATAGCCCTATCTGGCCACCGTGAATTCTTTTTGTTTGGTTTCAACAGTTCCCAGCCATAGATTCAGTGGTGCAGCAACATACTTCTCATTTTCTCTCACCTCAACAACTGAGTTGCTGTAATAATAAGATTCTGGGCCTTTGAAATCAGTGGATTTTATGATGTTCACGAATGTGAAAATCTAATAACCACCTAAAGAGGGAAATTTGGACACTCAAATAAACACGTCACTCCACAATACACTGTTAGCTCCCAACTGCTCCTGTCTAGAAATTGGTGTTCCTTTTTATTTGACTCTCCGTCCTATCGGCGGTGATCACGCTGATGTCCTTCAAACATGGTGGTGAGCAAAGCAAAAAGTTTACTTTTCTGTCGACAACAGGCCCAGAGGAATGATACTTGAGATCTTCAGGGAGCCCTTAGTCAATGAATGTGGCTAAATACAGACAGCAAGTTAGAAGGAGATGAAAGAGGACAGAGGATAGAGACACGGGTTCAAGTCCCAGCACAACCATTTCCTGGTTTTGTAGGTACACGCAGCCGACTCGAACTGCAAGTGTCTCGGTGAACCCAGTGCTCCCTCTGTAGCCTAGATACTTTGCAGGATTTTTGGGTGCATAGTGCAGGAAAGTGATATAGGGTATATGGTTAACTGTTCTGTACACATGGACAGATGGACAGACAAAAGGATGGTTGATTGAGTGATTGATAAATAGATAGACAGACAGATAGATAGATATAGGTTCATATCGATTAACACAAAGCTACTGCTCATAACAAGGAGAGCAATGGTGAAAGCACATAGCAAAACTACAAACAAAAAAGAAGAATGAAATCCAGTTTAAAAAGTGCAGTAAGCAGCCATAAGAAGAAAACAAATCCTATCATTTGCAATAACGTGGATGGAGCTAGAGGGTATAATTCTCAGTCAAATAGGCCAGGCGGAGAAATACATGTACCAAATGATTTCACTCATGTGTGGAGTATGATAACAAAGAAAAACTGAAGGGAAAGACAGCAGTAGACTCACAGAACCCGAGAGTGGACTAACAGTTACCAAAGAGAAAGGGACTGGGTAGGGTTTGTGGGAAGGGAATAATAAGTGCGGGGAAAAAGAATGGGGGCATTAGGATTAGCATGTATAATGTGTAGGGTGGGGTGTCATGGGTAGGGCTGTACAACACAGAGAAGACATGTAGTGATTCTACAGCATCTTAGTACATGCTGACGGAGAGCGGCTGTAACTGGGATTTGGGGTGACTTGGTGAAGAGGGTAGACAGAATAACATAATTTTCTGCATGTGATTGTATATTAATGAGAACAAAAAGAATTTCAAAGTGCAGTAAGTGCACAGCTCTCAAATATCAGAATAAAAGTACAGCCTTTGAGTGCTCCAATCAAAAGACACAGGGTTAGAAGAACTGATGAAAACTCAAGACCACCTACGTGCTCCCTTACAGGAGACTCACTTGAGATCCAAGGACACAGACAAACTACAAGCTGAAGGGGCGGGGACAGGTACCCTACACAAGTGAAACTGAGAAACAAAGAAGGAAATGGATTCTGTTTTGGATCCCAGAGAGAGTCAGTAGAAAATAGCCCTATCTAGCCACCGTGAATTCTTTTTGTTTGGTTTCAGTAGTGCTCAGGCATAGATTTAGTGGTGCAGCAACTTCCTTCTCATTTCCTCTCACCTCAACAAATGAATTGCTGTAATAATATGCGTCTGGGCATTTATAAACATTGCTTTTTATGATGTTCACGAATGTAAAGAAGTAATAACCACCTAAAGAGGGAAGTTTGGACACTCAAATAAACACTTCACTCCACAACACACTCTTTGTTCCCAACTGCTCCTGTCCAGAAATAGGTGTTAATTCATATTTGTCCCTCCACCTATCAGCAGTGATCACGCCAATGTCCCTCAAAAATGGTGGTGTGCAAAGGGCCAAGTACACTTTTCTGTCGACATCAGGCCCAGACGAAGGATACTTGTGGTCTTCAGGGATCACTTACTCACTGAATGTGGCTAAATAAAGTCAACAAGCGAGCAGGAAGTATAAGAGGACAGAGGACAAAGATACGGGTTCAAGTCCTTTCACCTCCATTTACTGGTTTTGTAAGCACACTCTGCTGACTCTACCTGAAAGCGTATTGGTGAACACAGTGCTCTCCTTATGGCTTAGTTACCTTGCAAGATTTCTGGAAGCATAATGTAGGGAAGAGACATAGGCTATGTTGTTAACTGTTCTGTACATAAGGATAGATGGGCACACAAAAAGATGATTGTTTCATAGATAGGTAGACAGACGACAGGTGAAAGATAGATAGATAGGTACATAGATTAATAGGTGATAGACATCATAGATAGATGATAGGAAGATAGATAGATAGATACATAGATAGATACATAGATACATACATATATACATACATAGATACATAGATAGACAGACTTTTAGATATATATATACAGATACATGTCGATTGACACAAAGCTATTGTTCAAAACCAGGAGATGAATGGTGAATAACATAGCTAAACGACAAACAAAAAGGAAGAATGAAATCCAGTTTAAAAAGTGCAGTAAGCAGCCTTAAGAAGAAAACAAATAGTACCATTTGCAGTGACGTGGATGGAGCAAGACCGTAGTATGTTCAGAAAAATAGGGCAGGCAGATAAAGGCAAGTACCAAGTGATTTCACTCATGTGTGGAGTATAACAACAAAGAAAAACTGAAGTAAAAAAACAGCAGCAGACTCACAGAACCCGAGGGTTGACTAAAAGTAACCAAAGGAAAAAGGACTGGGCAGGGTGAGTCTGAAGGGTGGGATAAGTGTGGGGAGAAAGAATGGGGTCATTAAGTTTAGCACGTATAATGCGCGGGGTCGGGTGTGCATGGGGAGTACTGTACAACACAGAGAAGACTAGTAGAGATCATATAGCATCTTACTACTCACTGATGGACAGTGACTGTAACGGGGACTTTTGGGGGGGACATGGTGAAGGGGTCTACAGCATCCAACTACGCTGATCGACAGTGACTGAAGAGGTTTTTCGGGGGGACTTGGTGAAGGGGGGAGCATAGTAAACATAATGTTCTTCACGTGATTGTAGATTAATGATAAAAAATATTCTTTAAGTGCAATAAGTGCACAGCTCTGAATCATCAGAATAAAAGATCAGGCACTGAGTGCTGCAAACAAAAGACACAGGGATAAAAGAAGGGATGAAAACTCAAGACACCTACGTGCTTACTTACAGGAGACTCACTTGAGATCCAAGGACACAGACAAACTACAAGCCGAAGGTGTGTGGACAAGTACCCTACACGAGTGAAACGGAAAATCAAACAATCAAGCAAATGGATTCTGTTTGAGTCCCCAGAGACAGTGAGCAGAAAATAGCCCTATCTGGCCACCGTGAATTCTTTTTGTTTGGTTTCAACAGTTCCCAGCCATAGATTCAGTGGTGCAGCAACATACTTCTCATTTTCTCTCACCTCAACAACTGAGTTGCTGTAATAATAAGCTTCTGGGCCTTAGAAATCAGTGGATTTTATGATGTTCACGAATGTGAAAATCTAATAACCACATAAGAGGGAAGTTTGGACACTCAAATAAACACGTCACTCCACAATACACTGTTAGCTCCCAACTGCTCCTGTCCAGAAATTGGTGTTCCTTTTTATTTGACTCTCCGTCCTATCCGCGGTGATCACGCTGATGTCCTTCAAACATGGTGGTGAGCAAAGCAAAAAGTTTACATTTCTGTCGACAACAGGCCCAGAGGAATGATACTTGAGATCTTCAGGGAGCCCTTAGTCAATGAATGTGGCTAAATACAGACAGCAAGTTAGAAGGAGATGAAAGAGGACAGAGGATAGAGACACGGGTTCAAGTCCCAGCACAACCATTTCCTGGTTTTGTAGGTACACGCGGCCGACTCGAACTACAAGTGTCTCGGTGAACCCAGTGCTCCCTCTGCAGCCTAGATACTTTGCAGGATTTTTGGGTGCATAGTGCAGGAAAGTGATATAGGGTATATGGTTAACTGTTCTGTACACATGGACAGATGGACAGACAAAAGGATGATTGATTGAGTGATTGATAAATAGATAGACAGACAGATAGATAGATATAGGTACATATCGATTAACACAAACCTACTGCTCATAACAAGGAGAGCAATGGTGAAAGCACATAGCAAAACTACAAACAAAAAAGAAGAATTAAATCCAGTTTAAAAAGTGCAGTAAGCAGCCATAAGAAGAAAACAAATCCTATCATTTGCAATAACGTGGATGGAGCTAGAGGGTATTATTCTCAGTCAAATAGGCCAGGCGGAGAAATACATGTACCAAATGATTTCACTCATGTGTGGAGTATGATAACAAAGAAAAACTGAAGGAAAAGACAGCAGCAGACTCACAGAACCCGAGAGTGGACTAACAGTTACCAAAGAGAAAGGGACTGGGTAGGGTTTGTGGGAAGGGAGTAATAAGTGCCGGGAAAAAGAATGGGGGCATTAGGATTAGCATGTATAATGTGTAGGGTGGGGTGTCATGGGTAGGGCTGTACAACACAGAGAAGACATGTAGTGATTTTACAGCATCTTAGTACATGCTGACGGAGAGCGGCTGTAACTGGGATTTGGGGTGACTTGGTGAAGAGGGTAGACAGAATAACATAATTTTCTGCATGTGATTGTATATTAATGAGAACAAAAAGAATTTCAAAGTGCAGTAAGAGCACAGCTCTCAAATATCAGAATAAAAGTACAGCCTTTGAGTGCTCCAATCAAAAGACACAGGGTTAGAAGAACTGATGAAAACTCAAGACCACCTACGTGCTCCCTTACTGGAGACTCACTTGAGATCCAAGGACACAGACAAACTACAAGCTGAAGGGGCGGGGACAGGTACCCTATACAAGTGAAACTGAGAAACAATGAAAAAATGGATTCTGTTTTGGACCCCAGAGAGAGTCAGTAGAAAATAGCCCTATCTAGCCACCGTGAATTCTTTTTGTTTGGTTTCAGCAGTGCTCAGGCATAGATTTAGTGGTGCAGCAACTTCCTTCTCATTTCCTCTCACCTCAACAAATGAATTGCTGTAATAATATGCGTCTGGGCATTTATAATCATTGCTTTTTATGATGTTCACGAATGTAAAGAAGTAATAACCACCTAAAGAGGGAAGTTTGGACACTCAAATAAACACTTCACTCCACAACACACTCTTTGTTCCCAACTGCTCCTGTCCAGACATAGGTGTTAATTCATATTTGTCCCTCCACCTATCAGCAGTTATCACGCCAATGTCCCTCAAACATGGTGGTGTGCAAAGGGCCAAGTACACTTTTCTGTCGAAAACAGGCCCAGACGAAGGATACTTGTGGTCTTCAGGGATCACTTACTCACTGAATGTGGCTAAATAAAGTCAACAAGCGAGCAGGAAGTATAAGAGGACAGAGGACAAAGACACGGGTTCAAGTCCGTTCACCTCCATTTACTGGTTTTGTAAGCACACTCTGCTGACTCTACCTGAAAGCGTATCGGTGAACACAGTGCTCTCCTTATGGTTTAGTTACCTTGCAAGATTTCTGGAAGCATAACGTAGGGAAGAGACATAGGCTATGTTGTTAACTGTTCTGTACACAAGGATAGATTGGCAGACAAAAAGATGATTGTTTCATAGATAGGTAGACAGACGACAGGTGAAAGATAGATAGATAGGTACATAGATTAATAGATGATAGACATCATAGATAGATGATAGGAAGATAGATAGATACATAGATACATAGATACATAGATATATACATACATAGATACATAGATAGACAGACAGACCTTTAGATAGATAGATACAGATACATGTCGATTGACACAAAGCTATTGTCCATAACCAGGAGATGAATGGTGAATAACATAGCTAAACGACAAACAAAAAGGAAGAATGAAATCCAGTTTAAAAAGTGCAGTAAGCAGCCTTAAGAAGAAAACAAATACTACCATTTGCAATGACGTGGATGGAACAAGACGGTAGTATGTTCAGAAAAATAGGGCAGGCAGATAAAGGCAATTACCAAGTGATTTCACTCATGTGTGGAGTATAACAACAAAGAAAAACTGAAGTAAACAAACAGCAGCAGACTCACAGAACCCGAGGGTTGACTAAAAGTAACCAAAGGAAAAAGGACTGGGCAGGGTGAGTCTGAAGGGTGGGATAAGTGTGGGGAGAAAGAATGGGGGCATTAAGTTTAGCACGTATAATGCGCGGGGTCGTGTGTGCATGGGGAGTACTGTACAACACAGAGAAGTCTAGTAGAGATCATATAGCATCTTACTACTCACTGATGGACAGTGACTGTAACGGGGACTTTTGGGGGGGACATGGTGAAGGGGTCTACAGCATCCAACTACGCTGATCGACAGTGACTGAAGAGGTTTTTCGGGGGGACTTGGTGAAGAGGGGAGCATAGTAAACATAATGTTCTTCACGTGATTGTAGATTAATGATAAAAAATATTCTTTAAGTGCAATAAGTGCACAGCTCTGAATCATCAGAATAAAAGATCAGGCACTGAGTGCTGCAAACAAAAGACACAGGGATAAAAGAAGGGATGAAAACTCAAGACACCTACGTGCTTACTTACAGGAGACTCACTTGAGATCCAAGGACACAGACAAACTAGAAGCCGAAGGTGTGTGGACAAGTACCCTACACGAGTGAAACGGAAAATCAAACAATCAAGCAAATGGATTCTGTTTGAGTCCCCAGAGACAGTCAGCAGAAAATAGCCCTATCTGGCCACCGTGAATTCTTTTTGTTTGGTTTCAACAGTTCCCAGCCATAGATTCAGTGGTGCAGCAACATACTTCTCATTTTCTCTCACCTCAACAACTGAGTTGCTGTAATAATAAGCTTCTGGGCCTTTGAAATCAGTGGATTTTATGATGTTCACGAATGTGAAAATCTAATAACCACCTAAAGAGGGAAATTTGGACACTCAAATAAACACGTCACTCCACAATACACTGTTAGCTCCCAACTGCTCCTGTCTAGAAATTGGTGTTCCTTTTTATTTGACTCTCCGTCCTATCGGCGGTGATCACGCTGATGTCCTTCAAACATGGTGGTGAGCAAAGCAAAAAGTTTACTTTTCTGTCGACAACAGGCCCAGAGGAATGATACTTGAGATCTTCAGGGAGCCCTTCGTCAATGAATGTGGCTAAATACAGACAGCAAGTTAGAAGGAGATGAAAGAGGACAGAGGATAGAGACACGGGTTCAAGTCCCAGCACAACCATTTCCTGGTTTTGTAGGTACACGCGGCCGACTCGAACTGCAAGTGTCTCGGTGAACCCAGTGCTCCCTCTGTAGCCTAGATACTTTGCAGGATTTTTGGGTGCATAGTGCAGGAAAGTGATATAGGGTATATGGTTAACTGTTCTGTACACATGGACAGATGGACAGACAAAAGGATGGTTGATTGAGTGATTGATAAATAGATAGACAGACAGATAGATAGATATAGGTTCATATCGATTAACACAAAGCTACTGCTCATAACAAGGAGAGCAATGGTGAAAGCACATAGCAAAACTACAAACAAAAAAGAAGAATGAAATCCAGTTTAAAAAGTGCAGTAAGCAGCCATAAGAAGAAAACAAATCCTATCATTTGCAATAACGTGGATGGAGTTAGAGGGTATAATTCTCAGTCAAATAGGCCAGGCGGAGAAATACATGTACCAAATGATTTCACTCATGTGTGGAGTATGATAACAAAGAAAAACTGAAGGGAAAGACAGCAGTAGACTCACAGAACCCGAGAGTGGACTAACAGTTACCAAAGAGAAAGGGACTGGGTAGGGTTTGTGGGAAGGGAATAATAAGTGCGGGGAAAAAGAATGGGGGCATTAGGATTAGCATGTATAATGTGTAGGGTGGGGTGTCATGGGTAGGGCTGTACAACACAGAGAAGACATGTAGTGATTCTACAGCATCTTAGTACATGCTGACGGAGAGCGGCTGTAACTGGGATTTGGGGTGACTTGGTGAAGAGGGTAGACAGAATAACATAATTTTCTGCATGTGATTGTATATTAATGAGAACAAAAAGAATTTCAAAGTGCAGTAAGTGCACAGCTCTCAAATTTCAGAATAAAAGTACAGCCTTTGAGTGCTCCAATCAAAAGACACAGGGTTAGAAGAACTGATGAAAACTCAAGACCACCTACGTGCTCCCTTACAGGAGACTCACTTGAGATCCAAGGACACAGACAAACTACAAGCTGAAGGGGCGGGGACAGGTACCCTACACAAGTGAAACTGAGAAACAAAGAAAGAAATGGATTCTGTTTTGGACCCCAGAGAGAGTCAGTAGAAAATAGCCCTATCTAGCCACCGTGAATTCTTTTTGTTTGGTTTCAGCAGTGCTCAGGCATAGATTTAGTGGTGCAGCAACTTCCTATTCATTTCCTCTCACCTCAACAAATGAATTGCTGTAATAATATGCGTCTGGGCATTTATAATCATTGCTTTTTATGATGTTCACGAATGCAAAGAAGTAATAACCACCTAAAGAGGGAAGTTTGGACACTCAAATAAACACTTCACTCCACAACACACTCTTTGTTCCCAACTGCTCCTGTCCAGACATAGGTGTTAATTCATATATGTCCCTCCACCTATCAGCAGTGATCACGCAAATGTCCCTCAAACATGGTGGTGTGCAAAGGGCCAAGTACACTTTTCTGTCGACAACAGGCCCAGACGAAGGATACTTGTGGTCTTCAGGGATCACTTACTCACTGAATGTGGCTAAATAAAGTCAACAAGCGAGCAGGAAGTATAAGAGGACAGAGGACAAAAATACGGGTTCAAGTCCTTTCACCTCCATTTACTGGTTTTGTAAGCACACTCTGCTGACTCTACCTGAAAGCGTATTGGTGAACACAGTGCTCTCCTTATGGCTTAGTTACCTTGCAAGATTTCTGGAAGCATAATGTAGGGAAGAGACATAGGCTATGTTGTTAACTGTTCTGTACATAAGGATAGATGGGCACACAAAAAGATGATTGTTTCATAGATAGGTAGACAGACGACAGGTGAAAGATAGATAGATAGGTACATAGATTAATAGGTGATAGACATCATAGATAGATGATAGGAAGTTAGATAGATAGATACATAGATAGATACATAGATACATAGATATATACATACATAGATACATGGATAGACAGACAGACCTTTAGATAGATAGATACAGATACATGTCGATTGACACAAAGCTATTGTTCATAACCAGGAGATGAATGGTGAATAACATAGCTAAACGACAAACAAAATGGAAGAATGAACTCCAGTTTAAAAAGTGCAGTAAGCATCCTTAAGAAGAAAAGAAATACTACCATTTGCAGTGACGTGGATGGAGCAAGACCGTAGTATGTTCAGAAAAATAGGGCATGCAGATAAAGGCAAGTACCAAGTGATTTCACTCATGTGTGGAGTATAACAACAAAGAAAACCTGAAGTAAAAAAACAGCAGCAGACTCACAGAACCCGAGGGTTGACTAAAAGTAACCAAAGGAAAAAGGACTGGGCAGGGTGAGTCTGAAGGGTGGGATAAGTGTGGGGAGAAAGAATGGGGGCATTAAGTTTAGCACGTATAATGCGCGGGGTCGGGTGTGCATGGGGAGTACTGTACAACACAGAGAAGACTAGTAGAGATCATATAGCATCTTACTACTCACTGATGGACAGTGACTGTAACGGGGACTTTTGGGGGGGACATGGTGAAGGGGTCTACAGCATCCAACTACGCTGATCGACAGTGACTGAAGAGGTTTTTCGGGGGGACTTGGTGAAGGGGGGAGCATAGTAAACATAATGTTCTTCACGTGATTGTAGATTAATGATAAAAAATATTCTTTAAGTGCAATAAGTGCACAGCTCTGAATCATCAGAATAAAAGATCAGGCACTGAGTGCTGCAAACAAAAGACACAGGGATAAAAGAAGGGATGAAAACTCAAGACACCTACGTGCTTACTTACAGGAGACTCACTTGAGATCCAAGGACACAGACAAACTACAAGCCGAAGGTGTGTGGACAAGTACCCTACACGAGTGAAACGGAAAATCAAACAATCAAGCAAATGGATTCTGTTTGAGTCCCCAGAGACAGTCAGCAGAAAATAGCCCTATCTGGCCACCGTGAATTCTTTTTGTTTGGTTTCAACAGTTCCCAGCCATAGATTCAGTGGTGCAGCAACATACTTCTCATTTTCTCTCACCTCAACAACTGAGTTGCTGTAATAATAAGCTTCTGGGCCTTTGAAATCAGTGGATTTTATGATGTTCACGAATGTGAAAATCTAATAACCACCTAAAGAGGGAAATTTGGAAACTCAAATAAACACGTCACTCCACAATACACTGTTAGCTCCCAACTGCTCCTGTCTAGAAATTGGTGTTCCTTTTTATTTGACTCTCCGTCCTATCGGCGGTGATCACGCTGATGTCCTTCAAACATGGTGGTGAGCAAAGCAACAAGTTTACTTTTCTGTCGACAACAGGCCCAGAGGAATGATACTTGAGATCTTCAGGGAGCCCTTAGTCAATGAATGTGGCTAAATACAGACAGCAAGTTAGAAGGAGATGAAAGAGGACAGAGGATAGAGACACGGGTTCAAGTCCCAGCACAACCATTTCCTGGTTTTGTAGGTACACGCGGCCGACTCGAACTGCAAGTGTCTCGGTGAACCCAGTGCTCCCTCTGCAGCCTAGATACTTTGCAGGATTTTTGGGTGCATAGTGCAGGAAAGTGATATAGGGTATATGGTTAACTGTTCTGTACACATGGACAGATGGACAGACAAAAGGATGGTTGATTGAGTGATTGATAAATAGATAGACAGACAGATAGATAGATATAGGTTCATATCGATTAACACAAAGCTACTGCTCATAACAAGGAGAGCAATGGTGAAAGCACATAGCAAAACTACAAACAAAAAAGAAGAATGAAATCCAGTTTAAAAAGTGCAGTAAGCAGCCATAAGAAGAAAACAAATCCTATCATTTGCAATAACGTGGATGGAGCTAGAGGGTATAATTCTCAGTCAAATAGGCCAGGCGGAGAAATACATGTACCAAATGATTTCACTCATGTGTGGAGTATGATAACAAAGAAAAACTGAAGGGAAAGACAGCAGCAGACTCACAGAACCCGAGAGTGGACTAACAGTTACCAAAGAGAAAGGGACTGGGTAGGGTTTGTGGGAAGGGAATAATAAGTGCGGGGAAAAAGAATGGGGGCATTAGGATTAGCATGTATAATGTGTAGGGTGGGGTGTCATGGGTAGGGCTGTACAACACAGAGAACACATGTAGTGATTCTACAGCATCTTAGTACATGCTGACGGAGAGTGGCTGTAACTGGGACTTGGGTTGACTTGGTGAAGAGGGTAGACAGAATAACATAATTTTCTGCATGTGATTGTATATTAATGAGAACAAAAAGAATTTCAAAGTGCAGTAAGAGCACAGCTCTCAAATATCAGAATAAAAGTACAGCCTTTGAGTGCTCCAATCAAAAGACACAGGGTTAGAAGAACTGATGAAAACTCAAGACCACCTACGTGCTTCCTTACTGGAGACTCACTTGAGATCCAAGGACAGAGACAAACTACAAGCTGAAGGGGCGGGGCAGATACCCTACACAAGTGAAACTGAGAAACAAAGAAAGAAATGGATTCTGTTTTGGACCCCAGAGAGGGTCAGTAGAAAATAGCCCTATCTAGCCACCGTGAATTCTTTTTGTTTGGTTTCAGCAGTGCTCAGGCATAGATTTAGTGGTGCAGCAACTTCCTTCTCATTTCCTCTCACCTCAACAAATGAATTGCTGTAATAATATGCGTCTGGGCATTTATAATCATTGCTTTTTATGATGTTCACGAATGTAAAGAAGTAATAACCACCTAAAGAGGGAAGTTTGGACACTCAAATAAACACTTCACTCCACAACACACTCTTTGTTCCCAACTGCTCCTGTCCAGACATAGGTGTTAATTCATATATGTCCCTCCACCTATCAGCAGTGATCACGCCAATGTCCCTCAAACATGGTGGTGTGCAAAGGGCCAAGTACACTTTTCTGTCGACAACAGGCCCAGACGAAGGATACTTGTGGTCTTCAGGGATCACTTACTCACTGAATGTGGCTAAATAAAGTCAACAATCGAGCCGGAAGTATAAGAGGACAGAGGACAAAGATAAGGGTTCAAGTCCGTTCACCTCCATTTACTGGTTTTGTAAGCACACTCTGCTGACTCTACCTGAAAGCGTATCGGTGAACACAGTGCTCTCCTTATGGTTTAGTTACCTTGCAAGATTTCTGGAAGCATAACGTAGCGAAGAGACATAGGCTATGTTGTTATCTGTTCTGTACATAAGGATAGATTGGCAGACAAAAAGATGATTGTTTCATAGATAGATAGGTAGACAGACGACAGGTGAAAGATAGATAGGTACATAGATTAATAGATGATAGACATCATAGATAGATGATAGGAAGATAGATAGATAGATACATAGATAGATACATAGTTACATAGATATATACATACATAGATACATAGATAGACAGACAGACCTTTAGATAGATAGATACAGATACATATCGATTGATACAAAGCTATTGTTCATAACCAGGAGATGAATGGTGAATAACATAGCTAAACGACAAACAAAAAGGAAGAATGAAATACAGTTTAAAAAGTGCAGTAAGCAGCCTTAAGAAGAAAAC
>NW_026645099.1:0-30216 GCF_030020395.1 Manis pentadactyla
TGGATGCTCAAATGAACACGTCACTCCACAACACAATATTTGCTACCAACTGCTCCCGTCTAGAACTCGGTGTTCCTTTTTACCTGTCCCTCCTCCTATCAGTGGTGACACCAATGTCCCTCAAACATGGTGGTGAGCAAAGCACCAAATTTACTCTTCTGTCTACAACAGGACTGTGGTACAGGTCCTCTCAGAGGAACAGCAGTAGCAGCGGGAGAAAACCCAAAGACATAGACATAGAAGACCGTACAGTACAATGAAAACTGACACAAGGGACTTCTGAGACCTGTACTTATTTCCTTCAAAGACACGAAAGAAGCCGCCCCCATACAACAAAACTGCACCACTACAGAGAAAGCACAGGCAGAGAACAAGAAGAGATCTGGAATCTTACCCCCACTGGACCAGGGAGAGGAGTCATCACAGCAACAGCAGCATCAGCTGGGGCTTGCCCCACACTCTCTGTGCTCATCGCCATTAAAGATAAGTTCGTGGGCTCGGCTCGCTGTGGCTCTCCCTAAGCACCCGGAGGCATACACAGCGGGGACTGAGGGTTCGTCAGTGGCATCTCACCCGCATTTACGTTCGCACGGTTTGGAACATAATGAACGGTTGGCGGACAAGCGAGCGACACAAGGTATCACTGAACGGGAAGCTGAGCTCTGAAGCCGAGTCCAGTCATTCACTGTCACCACTGTTCAACAGATCCCGTGACATGAAGATTGATGTGCACGAGCTGACACACTCACATTTCATAAGAGAGGTCCTCACCAAGTACAGAGAAGGGAGAGGAGGGCACGCCTAAGTGAGAATGCACGGTAGCCTAGAAGAGGAGGTGACAAGAGAGGTGGGTCTTCAACGATCCTTGTTCTTCTGCAGGGGTGAAATGTCTTAAAAACCAGAAGCAAGAGGTGGGAACCCCCAGAGGAAATAATTCAGAGACAAAAAGGCACAAGACAGGATCTTTTCAAGGAGCAGGGAGCTTGGCTCATAGGGATGGAGATGTAGACAAAGTGAAGGTCAGACCTTGAGTTGGGGCTGGAGAATTTCACATTTTATTCTGTAACAATGTCAGTGCTTCCACAGTGAAGCAGTGAACAAGCAGGGCCTAGGTGCACCAGGAAAGACCTGAGAAACCAGAAGCAGGGTTACTGATATGGGACACGAGCTCCACAGGTTATAACATAAAGGATGAAGATTCAGGATCGGGAATGGACAGGCTGACTGCTGAGAGGAGGCGAGGTTGCCCCGCAAGCATCCAGCTTGGCTGATGGGCAAGAATGGTGACACCATTGAGAGCAAGAGTCTAAAGGAGAAGCATTTTAAAAATAAAAAGTTTTTCCCAGTTTACTGTGTTGTATTATTCACGTACAAGACACAGGCCACCAAAGCTAGATCAGAGAGAAAATCTGGGCGGCCGGTCCCAGTCAGAATGCGGGATGTGGCTATGCTAAGACACGTTCGCCTGGCTGGCCATGGCCGAGAAGGCATGCCTGGCTCCAGGAGTCCCAGAGAAGCTGGGAAGGCCCGGGAAAGGGCGGGCCGTTCCCCGGACAGCATCTGGGTGCCTCCGTGCCTGGCTGTGTGCAGGCCCTTGCCTCCGGGAACATGGGGGGTGCAGGGGTGGCAAGGCAGTTGATGCACACCGTGCCCCGGATGCTGAGCCCATGCATAGCCGGCACTCAGACGGGCTAAGCTGTGACAGACGAGGGCACTGCAGCCTTCGACGGACCCATGGTGGCCTCATTGGTCTGAAATCTGCACGACCCTCAGTGGGCAGTCCCGTGGGCTAGGGATACTACGGTGGTTGGCCTTGGGGTCTCACCGTGGCCTTGGACTAGGGTCTCCTCTGGGCGGGGCTGGTGTGCTTAAGCCAATGGGGACGTGGTGATGCGGCCCCTGGGTGATGTCACAGTGGCCCAGGCCACTTTGTGATGCGTCTCCTGGCTGATATACATACAAGGCTCACCATAGCTGTTCAGCTCAGTGTGTGCTAGGCCTGAGAAAGAGTTAGTGGCAAAGGAGACCCTCTCCGTAGCTTCACACAATTTCCTCGGATCGTTTGGCGCACGCCATAACCAATTATTCCGTGTGCACAGTTTCATCCTTACTAAGTTTCGTACCGCACAATGCCCGCCGACTCCCCAGCACCACCTTCTTCACCCGCTGGTCCTTCCCGTCCCCGGGTCGCTGCCCCCTACCCCTCCTGCCAGGGAGCACCCTGCACCTGCCCGCTGCCCTGGTCACAGGCTGTTCCACCGGGATCCTGTGCCTTTAGCAGCTGGCATTTCCCAATTTTCACAGCAGAGTTCCCACTTCCACGGGGAGCAGTCCTGGGCCTCTGGACCATCCTAGTCTCTCAGCAGATGCTGGAGAGAGACCACCTAGACGAGCACCTCCTCTTCAGGGCACACGGGCACCACTACCAGCCCGCCTCGTGGTGTCCTGCCTCTGCAAAACCGCCATAAAGAGTCAGCCAACAGACAAGGCCTTGGGCAGCACAAGCACCGGCCCAATGGCTGGCTCTGACGCTCAGGACGAAATGATGGACACGAAGCCACCATCGCTGGCTATCATCTTTGTGCCCGCCCCGGCCACGCACGAGGTCATGGGCAGCACCACCGCTGGCCTACTGTGCACCCCAGACAAGCAACGCAAGGGCAGTCGTCATCTGGTCTCATCTGGACCCATACGATGCTGTGGGAGGCACATACGACGGCCTCGCCCCTGTCCATAAGTGAGCCTTGGACCCGATGGGCACTCCAACGCCCTCGGGAAAGGCTCATACAAAGGCCCCCAGCCCCAGACTAGGCCCCCGCACAACCATTTAATAGTTTTGTAGTCACATGCTGTTGACTCGACGTTCAAATGTCTCAATGAACCTAGTGCTGTCTGTCTCTAGGGCCGAGTTACCTTTCAGGCTTTTGGAAACATAAGTAGGGAAGTGACATATAAGCCATCTTGTGAACTGTTCTGTACGTAAGGATAGTTGTGTAGAAAAAAATGATGATAGATAGCACAGATAGATAGATGATAGATTAGATAGGATAGATGATAGGTATAGGTAGATTGAATAGATAGATGATAGATAGATAGATAGATAGATAGATAGATAGATAGATAGATAGATAGATAGATAGATAGATAGAAAGAATAGATAGATAGATTAGATAGATAGATAGATAGATAGATAGATAGAAAGAATAGATAGATAGATTAGATAGATAGATAGATAGATAGATAGATAGATAGATAGATAGATAGATAGATAGATAGATAGATGATAGATAGATAGATAGATAGATAGATTTATGGATAGCCATGGTAGATAGCCGTGTTGTTAACTGTAAGGCTGGGGTCACTGATGGGAGGAGCAAGCACGATGGACACTGACAATGTGCCAATGTCTCCAGCTGCTGCCCCCTCCCACATGGGACACTGATAATGTGCTGAAGTTCCTGGCTGTTGCCCCGTCCCAAACTGAAAAATATGCCTTGGGCTAGCCAAACCATGCATTGCTGTAAATCTAAGCTATGCCTCCCCCTACGTCTTTAAAATCTCACTCCCTGTCTACTTACGTGTGAATTCCCAGCCTCCATTTCTATAGACTAGGGAAATCTCATCCGGGTGTTTGCATTCATATAAACTACCGGGAACTTAGTTGCCTCTCTTCACCTGCTTATTTCAGCTAGAATTATCTTACACTGTTCTGTACATAAGGATAGATGGGTAGACAAAAAGGTGACGACAGGTACATGACAGATAGATGACAGGTGACAGATGATAGATTAGAAATAGATACATTAGATAGATGATAGATATTCATAGATTAGATGAATATATTGAGTGATGACAGACAGATAAGATATATATAGATGACAGATGATAGACTAGATAGGATAGATGATATAGGTAGGTAAGATTAGACTGATAGATGATAGATATCGATAGATTAGATAGACAAGAGATAGACGATAGATACAGAGTTATGGACTGAATTTTTGGTCCCTCAATTCACCATCTTCCGCTCCTCCTAAAGCCCTGCCCCACCACACAAACACACACACTCACAAACCCACAAAGTTCATATTTGAATTAAGTCAGGGTTGAAACCCTAACCCACACTCTCATGGTATGTGGAGGTGGGGCCTTTGGAGGTAATTAAGTTCGGAAGATATCATGAGGTTGTGGGTGGAGCTGCCATTACGCAATCAGTCCTATTAAGAGGGTCATAGGACAGAGCATTCTCCCTCGACCCTGTGAGGACACAGCAGGGATGTGGCTGTATGCAAGCCAGAGGAAGGGATCTCATCAGCAATTTAAACTGCCTTGGTCTTGGAATTCTGCTTCCAGAATGGCGAGAAATCAGTGTCTATGGATGAAGCCCCCTCTAAATGACACTCTGGTAATCAGCTTGAGGAGACTAAACAGATATGTAGGTAAAGAGAGATATACTTAGAGGATGGATGGAGAGAGAATATGCATAGATATCTGTGCTTAGGTGTCTGCATAGGTATCTGTGTCCAACAACCTCTGCACTTTGAAGTCTATTCTCTATGGGGGGAACACCAGGAGCACAACTTATGCACGTTTCTTTTTTAAAGTGTGGGCTGCAGTTTCCAGTAACTGGGGTCTCCGATAACTCTCAGTCATGTGTGTGTGTGTGTGTGTGTGTCTGTGCGTGTGCGTGTGTGTGTGTACACCATTGCCCCTATCGGTCTAAAAATCACAGGAGATTCAAATGTAACAAAGGAATGCAGGATAGGGCAAACGTCTTGCAAACTATGACCAGAAAGAGTAAAATTATCCACTACCCTCTGGGGATAACTTTGCCAAGTGTTTCTAGTGAATTTTAGAAAGATCTCGTTGGAAATGTTGCTGGGACCACTCTGAACCATCAAGTTAGCTAAGGTAATAAGCCAGGACAGGAGAGCAGTAAAGAGCTCCCACGGTGACTCCTATGTATCAGGCCAAGGTGTACAGGCTTTAAATCCACTACAGCACTTCATCTCTCCATGGCTGACATGGGATGACCTTATGCACCACCTTCATCCGTGAGTAAAAAGTTACTTCAGAATCACCTCCCTTAACAGAAATTAAATAAGTGCGGGGACATAAACATTCCTAGAATTCCTGCCACCATCACCCAACACTTTATGCTCAGCGCCCTTTTCATACGAATGGAAACATAGCTCTCAACGCTAGTATTCCATTTCAGATAGACCTCTCTCACATCTAAATGCCTAAATGCACTGAAACTCCTACCCCACCTTGACAGCAGAGGGGAGCAGTTTCCCCACAAGCTACCTGGCCTGTCACATCAGCAAGCCCATGTGCCACTGGAGCACAAGTGTCCCGCGTGTCACCAAAGGTCAGTTCCCTTAACCAGTGATTAGAAAACATGCTCTCTTGAGATGGACCAACAAGCAGGGCGGCCTAGGTAACATCGGTGCACAGGCAAAAATACCTACAACTGGGCATGCACCTGCCTCGGACTCCGAAGGACAGCCAGAGTGCTCCCTGCGTGGGGCTTCAGATATGCCTCACAGATCACGCAGCCGCCAGAGCAGGAAAGGCCCAGGGACAGAAGGCCGGATGGCCTTGGCCTGCACAGGTTCAAGAGCCCAGCACGTCAACCAAACCTTCCACACCCAGCAGACTCGTGCCACCTAGACAGGAGAAGTTCTCACCCAAGGCCACTCCTCTCAATACACAAACACACAGCTAACTCACATTAAAAAAACACAAGGAATTGAGACTGAGAAGGACACAGAGGGATCAAAGTGCACCTAGTGACAGATCGATGACAAAAGTGAGAAAACAGATGCATAGACAGATGACAGATACATAGACAGGATTGACATGCACACATATAGATGATAGAATAATTAGACTGACACACAGATGACAGTAGATAGATGTAGAACATAGACAGATGACAGATAGGTAGATAGGTAGATACATTACAAAGATAGATAAAGAGATAGGTAGGTAGGTAGATAGGAAAGCATCAGACTAAACAAAGTTATCTTACAGTCAAGATCATTTAAGGGCTCCCTTAAAGGAGAGTCACTTGAGATCCAAGGACAAAGACAAATTACAAGCCGAAGGGGCCTGGACAGGTACCCTATACAAGTAAAACTGAGAAACAAACAAATAAATGGATTCTGTTTGAGTCCCCAGAGAGAGTCAGTAGAAAATAGCTCAATTTGCCACCGTGAATTCTTTTTGTTTGGTTTCAGCACTGCTCAGGCATAGATTTAGTGGTGAAGCAACTTCTTTCTCACTTCCTCTCACATCAACAAATGAATTTCTGTATTAATATGCGTCTGGGCTTCTAAAATAATTCCTTTTTATGATGTTCACGAATGTAACGAAGTAATAAACACCTAAAGAGGGAAGTTTGGACCCTCACATAAACACTTCACTCCACAACACACACTTTGTTCCCAACTGCTCCTGTCCAGAAATAGGTGTTCCTTTATATTTGTCCCTCCACCTATCAGCAGTGATCACGCCGATGTCCCTCAAACATGGTGGTGTGCAAACAACCAACTAAAATTTTCTGTCGACAACAGGCCCAGACGAAGGATACTTGTGGTCTTCAGGGATCACTTACTCACTGAATGTGGCTAAATAAAGTCAAAAGGGCGAGCTGGAATTATAAGAGGACAGAGGACAGAGAAACGGGTTCAAGTCCTTTCACTTCCATTTACTGCTTTTGTAAGCACACGCGGCTGACTCTACCTGAAAGTGTATCGGTGAACACAGTGCTCTCCTTATGGCTTAGTTAAATTGCAAGATTTCTGGTAGCATAATGTAGGGAAGAGACATAGGCTATGTTGTTAACTCTTCTGTACAGAAGGATAGATGGGCAGACAAAAAGATGATTGATTCATAGATAGGTAGGTAGACAGAAGACAGATGAAAGATAGATAGATAGGTATATAGATTGATAGATGAAAGACATTGTAGATACATGATAGGAAGATAGATAGATAGATAGATAGATCCATAGATACATACATATATACATATATACATACATACATACATACATACATAGACAGACCGTTAGATAGATAGATACAGATACATATCAATTGACACAAAGCTATTGTTCATAAACAGGAGTTGAATAGTGAACAACATAGCTAAAATGCAAACAAAAAGGAAGAATGAAATCCAGTTTAAAAAGTGAAGTAAGCAGCCTTAAGAAGAAAACAATTACTACCGTTTGAGATGACGTGCATGGAGCTAGACGGTAGTATGTTCAGAGAAATAGGCCAGGAGGAGAAAGACAAGTACCAAGTGATTTCACTCAAGTGTGCAGTATAACAACAAAGAAAAACTGAAGGAAAAAAACAGCAGCTGTCTCACAGAACCCGAGAGTTCAGTAAAAATTACCAAAGGAAAAAGGACTGGGCAGGGTGGGACTGAAGGGAGGGATAAGTGTGGGGACGAAGAATGGGGGCAATAGGATTAGCATGTATAATGCCTGGGGTCGGGTGAGCATGGGAGTACTGTACAACACAGAGAAGACTAGTACAGATCATATAGCATCTTACTACTCACTGATGGATAGCGACTGTAACGGGGTCCATGGGGGGGGGAAATGGTGAAGGGATCTACAGCATACAACTACGCTGATCGACAGGGACTGAAGAGGTTTTTCAGTTGTACTTGGTGAAGGGGGGCGCATAGTATACATAAAGTTCTTCACGTGATTGTAGATTAATGATAAAAAAATTCTTTAAGTGCAATAAGTGCAGAGTTCTGAATCATCAGAATAAAAGGTCAGGCACTGAGTGCTGCAAACAAAAGACACAGGGTTAAAAGAAGGGATGAAAACTCAAGACACCTATGTGCTTACTTACAGGAGACACACTTGATATCCAAGGACACAGACAATCTACAAGAAGAAGGTGTGTGGACAAGTACCATACACGAGTGAAACTGAAAAACAAACAATCAAACAAATGGATTCTGTTTGAGTCCCCTGAGACAGTCAGCAGAAAATAGCCCTCTCTGGCCACCGTGAATTCTTTTTGTTTGGTATCAGCAGTTCCCAGCCATAGATTTAGTGGTGCAGCAATATACTTCTCATTTTATCTCAACTCAACAACCTAGTTGCTGTAATAATAAGCATCTGTGCCTTTGAAATCTGTGGGTTTTATGATGTTCACGAATGTGAAGATCTAATAACCACCTAAAGAGGGAAGTTTGGACACTCAAATAATCACGTCACTCCACAATACACTCTTAGCTCCCAACTGCTCCTGTCTAGAAATTGGTGTTCCTTTTTATTTGACCCTCCATCCTATCAGCGGTGATCACGCTGATGTCCTTCAAACATGGTGGTGAGAAAAGCAACAAGTTTACTTTACCGTCGACAACAGGCCCAGAGGAATGATACTTGTGGTCTTCAGGGAGCACTTAGTCAATCAATGTGGCTAAATACAGACAGCAAGTTAGAAGGAGATGAAAGAGGACTGAGGATAGGGACACGGGTTCAAGTCCCGGCACAACCATTTCCTGGTTTTGTACCTACACGCGACCGACTCGACCAGCAAGTTTCTCGGTGAATCCAGTGCCCTCCCTACAGCCTAGATACTTTGCAGGATTTTTGGAAGCATCGAGTAGGAAAGCGACATAGGATATATGGTAACTGTTCTGTACACAAGGACAGATGGGCAGACAAAAAGATGATTGTTCGATTGATTGATAAATTGATAGACAGACAGATAGATAGATATAGGTACATATCGATTAACACAAAGCTACTGCTCATTACCAGGAGAGCAATGGTGAAAGCACATAGTGAAACTACTAACAAAAAAGAAGAATGAAATCCAATTTCAAAAGTGCAGTAAGCAGCCATAAGAAGAAAACAAATCCTATCATTTGCAATAACGTGGATGGAGGTAGAGGGTATTAGGCTCAGTCAAATAGGCCAGGCGGACAAATACATGTACCAAATGATTTCTTCATGTGTGGAGTATGATAACAAAGAAAAACTGAAGGAAAAGACAGCAGCAGACTCACAGAACCCGAGAGTGGACTAACAGTTACCAAAGAGAATGGGACAGGGGATGGTTTGTGGGAAGGGAGTACTAAGGGCGGGGAAAAAGAATGGGGGCATTAGGATTAGCAGGTATATATGAAGGGTGGAAGGTCATGGGTAGGGCTGTACAACACAGATAAGACATGTAGTGATTGTACAGCATCTTAGTACATGCTGACGGACAGCGACTGTAACTGGGATTTGGGGGGGACATGGTGAAGGGGGTAGACTGGACAACATAATGTTCTGTATGTGATTGAATATTAATGAGATCAAAAAATATTTCAAAGTGCAGTAAGAGCACAGCTCTCAAATATCAGAATAAAAGTACAGGCTTTGAGTGCTCCAATCAAAAGACACAGGGTTAGAAGAACTGATGAAAACTCAAGACCATCTACGTGCTCAATTACTGGAGACACACTTGAGATCCAAGGACAAAGACAAACTACAAGCTGAAGGTGTGGGGACAAGTACCCTACAAGAGTGAAACTGAAAAACAAACAATCAAACAAATGGATTCTGTTTGAGCCCCCAGAGACAGTCAGTAGAAAATAGCACTATCTGGCCACCGTGAATTCTTTTTGTTTGATTTCAGCAAGGCCCAGCCATAGATTTAGTGGTGGAGCAACGTCCTTCTCATTTTCTCTCACCTCAACAACTGAGTTGCTGAAATAATAAGAATCTGGGCCTTTGAAATCTGTGGGTTTTATGATCTTCACGAATGTGAAGTAATAACCACTTAAAGAGGGAAGTTTGGACACTCAAGTAAACATGTTACTCCACAATACACTCTTAGCTCCCAACTGCTCCTGTCTAGAAATTGGTGTTCCTTTTTATTTGACCCTCCATCCTATCAGTGGTGTTCACATAGATGTCCTTCAAACATGGTGGTGAGCAAAGCAACAATTTTACGTTTCTGTCGACCACATGCCCAGAGGAAGGATACTTGTGGTCTTCAGGGAGCACTTAGTGAATGAATGTGGCTAAATACAGACAGGAAGTGAGAAGGAGATGAAAGAGGACAGAGGTGAGAGTCACGGGTTCAAGTCCCTGCACAACCATTTCCTGGTTTTGTAGGTACACTCGGCCATGACCTGCAAGTGTCTCGGTGAACCCAGTGCTCTCCCTTCAGCCTAGTTACCTTGCATGTTTTTTGGAAGCATAATGTAGGAAAGTGACATTGGATAGTGGTTAACTGCTCTGTACACAAGGACAGATGGGCAGACAGAAAGATGATTGATTGATTGATTGAATGATTGATAGACAGACAGATAGATAAATATAGGTTCATATCGATTAACACAAAGCTATTGCTCATAACCATGAGAGCAATGGTTGAAGCACATAGCGAAACTACAAGCAAAAAAGAAGAATAAAATCCAGTTTAAAAAGTGCAATAAGCAGCCATAAGAAGAAAACAAATCCTATCATTGGCAATAACTTGGATGGAGCTAGAGGGTATTATGCTCAGTCAAATAGGCCAGTCGGTGAAATACATGTACCAAATCATTTAACTCATGTGTGGAGTACGATAACAAAGAAAAAATGAAGGAAGAAACAGAAGCATATACACAGTACCCGAGAGTGGACTAACAGTTACCAAAGAGAAAGGGACTGTTTAGTGTTTGTGGTAAGGGATTCATAAGGGCGGGGAAAAAGAATGGGGGCGTTAGGATTAGCATGAATAATGTGTAGGGTGAATGGTCATTAGGAGGGCTATACAACACAGAGAAGACAAGTAGTGATTCTAGAGCATCTTACGACACGCTGACGGACAGCGATTGTAACTGGGATTTGGCGATGACTTGGTGAAGGGATTAGACTAGTAAACATATTTTTCTGAATGTGGTTTTATATTAATGAGAATAAAAAAAATTTCAAAGTGCTGTAAGAGCCTAGCTATCAAATATCAGAATAAAAGTACAGACTTTCACTGCTCCAATCAAAAGACACAGGGTTAGAAGGACGGATGAAAACTTAAGATCACCTAAGTGCTCCCTTACTGGAGACTCACTTGTGATCCATGGACACAGACAAACTACAAGCTGAAGGGGCGGGGACAGGTAACCTATACAAGTGAATCTTTGAAACAAAGAAACAAATGGATTCTGTTTGAATCCCCAGAGACAGTCACTAGAAAATAGTCCTACCTAGCCACCGTGAATTCCTTTTGTTTGGTATCAGCAGTGCCCAGGTATAGATTTAGAGGTACTGCAATGTCCTTCTCATTTTTCTCACATCAACAAAAGAATTGCTGTAATAATATGCGTCTGGGCTTTTGAAATCACTGGGTTTTATGATATCCACGATTGTAAAGAAGTAATAACCACATAAAGAGGGAAGTTTGGACACCCAACCAAACACGTCTCTCCACAACACACACTTTGCTCCCAAATGCTCCTGTCTAGAAATAGGTGTTCCTTTTTATTTGTCCATCCTCCTATCAGTGGTGAACATGCCAATGTCTCTCAAACATGGTGGTGAGTAAAGCACCAAGTATACTTTTCTGTCTACAACAGGCCCAGAGGAAGTATAATTGGGGTCTTCAGTGAGGACTTAGTCAATGAATGTGGCTAAATACAGTTAGCAAGCGAGAAGGAGGTTTAAGAGGACAGAGGACAGAGATACGGGTTCAAGTCCCTGCACCACCATTTACTGGTTTTGTAAGCACACGCGGCTGATTCGATCTGCAATTGTCTCAGTGAGCCCAGTGCTCTCCCTACGGCCTAGTGACCTTGCAATGTTTTTGAAAGCATAATGAAGGGAAGTAACATAGGTGATGTAGTTAACTGTTCTGTACATAAGGATAGATGGACAGACAGAAAGAAGATTGTTTCATAGACAGACAGATAGATAGATGACAGATGATCGACAGATTATACACATGATAGAAGACAGGAAGCTAGATAGATGGATAGATAAATAGAGAGGATAGAGAGATAGAAAGAAGGATATATAGAAAGATAGATAGATATAAAGACAGACAGAGTGATACATAGATACAGATACATATCGATTGACACAAAGCTGTTGCTCATAACCAGGAGATGAATGGTGAAATCACATAGTTAATCTACAAACAAAAAGGAAGAATGAAATCCAGTTTACAAAGTGCAGTAAGCAGCCACAAGAAGAAAACAAATCCTACCATTTGCAATGACGTGGATGGAGCTGGACAGTAGTATGTTCAGAAAAATAGGGCAGGCGGAGAAAGACAATATCAAATGATATCACTCATGTGTGGAGTATAACAACAAAGAGAAACTGAAGGAAAAAAACAGCAGGATACTCACAGAACCCGAGAGTTGACTAAAAGTTGCCAAAGGGAAAAGGACTGCACAGGGTGGTTCTGAAAGGAGGGATAAGTGTGGGGAGAAAGATTGGGGGCATTAGGATTACCATGTATATTGCGTGGGGTCGCGCGGGACATGGGGAGTGCTGTACAACACAGAGAAGACTAGTAGAGGTTATATAGCATCTTACTACTCCATGATTGACAGCGACTGTATCGGTGTCTTTGAAGGGGTACATGCTGAAGGGGTATAAAGCATCCAACTATGCTGATGGACAGGGACTTGAAGAGGTTTTTGTTGGTGGACTTGGATAAGGGGGAGCATAGTAAACATAATGTTCTTCATGTGATTGTAGATTAATGATAACAAAAAAAATTTTTTATGTGTAATAAGGGCACAGCACTGAATCATCAGAATAAAAGGTCAGGCTCTGAGTGCTGCAAACAAAAGACACAGGGTTAAATGAACGGATAAAAACTCAGGAAACCTAGGTGCTTCCTTACAGGAGACTCACTTGAGATCCAAGGACACAGACAAACTACAAGCTGAAGGTGTGGGGACAAGTACCCTACACGAGTGAAACTGAAAAACAAACAATCAAACAAATGGATTCTGTTTGAGCACCCAGAGACAGTCAGTAGAAAATAGCACTATCTGGCCACCGTGAATTCTTTTTGTTTGTTTTCAGCAAGTCCCAGCCATAGATTTAGTGGTGGAGCAACGTCCTTCTCATTTTCTCTCACCTCAACAACAGAGTTGCTGAAATAATAAGAATCTGGGCCTTTGAAATCTGTGGGTTTTATGATCTTCACGAATGTGAAGTAATAACCACCTAAAGAGGGAAGTTTGGACACTCAAGTAAACATGTCACTCCAAAATACACTCTTAGCTCCCAACTGCTCCTGTCTAGAAATTGGTGTTCCTTTTTATTTGACCCTCCATCCTATCAGTGGTGTTCACATAGATGTCCTTCAAACATGGTGGTGAGCAAAGCAACAATTTTACGTTTCTGTCGACCACATGCCCAGAGGAAGGATACTTGTGGTCTTCAGGGAGCACTTAGTGAATGAATGTGGCTAAATACAGACAGGAAGTGAGAAGGAGATGAATGAGGACAGAGGTGAGAGTCACGGGTTCAAGTTCCTGCACAACCATTTCCTGGTTTTGAGGGTACACTCGGCCGACACGACCTGCAAGTGTCTCGGTGAACCCAGTGCTCTCCCTACAGCCTAGTTACCTTGCAGGATTTATGGAAGCATAATGTAGGAAAGTGACATTGGATATGTGGTTAACTGTTCTGTACACAAGGACAGATGGGCAGACAGAAAGAAGATTGATTGATTGATTGAATGATTGATAGACAGATAGATAAATATAGGTTCATATCGATTAACACAAAGCTATTGCTCATAACCATGAGAGCAAAGGTTGAAGCACATAGCGAAACTACAAACAAAAAAGAAGAATAAAATCCAGTTTAAAAGTGCAATAAGCAGCCATAAGAAGAAAACAAATCCTATCATTGGCAATAACTTGGATGGAGCTAGAGGGTATTATGCTCAGTCAAATTGGCCAGTCGGAAAAATACATGTACCAAATCATTTAACTCATGTGTGGTGTACGATAACAAAGAAAAACTGAAGGAAGAAACAGCAGCATATACACAGTACCCGAGAGTGGACTAACAGTTACGAAAGAGAAAGGGACTGGGTAGTGTTTGTGGGAAGGGAATGATAAGGGCGGGGAAAAAGAATGGGGGCGTTAGGATTAGCATGAATAATGTGTAGGGTGAATGATCATTAGGTGGGCTATACAACACAGAGAAGACAAGTAGTGATTCTAGAGCATCTTACGACACGCTGACGGACAGCGACTGAAACTGGGATTTGGCGATGACTTGGTGAAGGGATTAGACTAGTAAACATATTGTTCTGCATGTGGTTGTATATTAATGAGAATAAAAAAAATTTCAAAGTGCTGTAAGAGCCTAGCTATCAAATATCAGAATAAAAGTACAGACTTTCACTGCTCCAATCAAAAGACACAGGGTTAGAAGGACGGATGAAAACTTAAGATCACCTAAGTGCTCCCTTACTGGAGACTCACTTGTGATCCATGGACACAGACAAACTACAAGCTGAAGGGGCGGGGACAGGTAACCTATACAAGTGAATATTTGAAACAAAGAAACAAATGGATTCTGTTTGAATCCCCAGAGACAGTCACTAGAAAATAGTCCTACCTAGCCACCGTGAATTCCTTTTGTTTGGTATCAGCAGTGCCCAGGTATAGATTTAGTGGTACTGCAATGTCCTTCTCATTTTTCTCACATCAACAAATGAATTGCTGTAATAATATGCGTCTGGGCTTTTGAAATCACTGGGTTTTATGATATCCACGATTGTAAAGAAGTAATAACCACATAAAGAGGGAAGTTTGGACACTCAACCAAACACGTCTCTCCACAACACAAACTTTGCTCCCAAATGCTCCTGTCTAGAAATAGGTGTTCCTTTTTATTTGTCCATCCTCCTATCAGTGGTGAACATGCCAATGTCTCTCAAACATGGTGGTGAGTAAAGCACCAAGTATACTTTTCTGTCTACAACAGGCCCAGAGGAAGTATAATTGGGGTCTTCAGTGAGGACTTAGTCAATGAATGTGGCTAAATACAGTTAGCAAGCGAGAAGGAGGTTTAAGAGGACAGAGGACAGAGATACGGGTTCAAGTCCCTGCACCACCATTTACTGGTTTTGTAAGCACACGCGGCTGATTCGATCTGCAATTGTCTCAGTGAGCCCAGTGCTCTCCCTACGGCCTAGTGACCTTGCAATGTTTTTGAAAGCATAATGTAGGGAAGTGACATAGGTGATGTAGTTAAATGTTCTGTACATAAGGATAGATGGACAGACAGAAAGAAGATTGTTTCATAGACAGACAGATAGATAGATGACAGATGATCGATAGATTGTACACATGATAGAAGACAGGAAGCTAGATAGATGGATAGATAAATAGAGAGGATAGAGAGATAGAAAGAAGGATATATAGAAAGATAGATAGATATACAGACAGACAGAGCGACAGATAGATACAGATACATATCGAATGACACAAAGCTGTTGCTCATAACCAGGAGATGAATGGTGAAATCACATAGCTAAACTACAAAAAAAAAGGAAGAATGAAATCCAGTTTACAAAGTGCAGTAAGAAGCCATAAGAAGAAAACAAATACTACCATTTGCAATGACGTGGATGTAGCTAGACAGTAGTATGTTCAGAAAAATAGGTCAGGCGGAGAAAGACAATATCAAATGAAATCACTCATGGGTGGAGTATAACAACAAAGAGAAACTGAAGGAAAAAAACAGCAGGATACTCACAGAACCCGAGAGTTGACTAAAAGTTGCCAAAGGGAAAAGGACTGCACAGGGTGGTTCTGAAGGGAGGGATAAGTGTGGGGAGAAAGATTGGGGGCATTAGGATTACCATGTATGTTGCGTGGGGTCGCGCGGGACATGGGGAGTGCTGTACAACACAGAGAAGACTAGTAGAGGTTATATAGCATCTTACTACTCCATGATTGACAGCGACTGTATCGGTGTCTTTGAAGGGGTACATGCTGAAGGGGTTTAAAGCATCCAACTATGCTGATGGACAGGGACTTGAAGAGGTTTTTGTTGGTGGACTTGGATAAGGGGGAGCATAGTAAACATAATGTTCTTCATGTGATTGTAGATTAATGATAACAAAAAAAATTTTTTATGTGTAATAAGGGCACAGCACTGAATCATCAGAATAAAAGGTCAGGCTCTGAGTGCTGCAAACAAAAGACACAGGGTTGAATGAACGGATAAAAACTCAGGAAACCTAGGTGCTTCCTTACAGGAGACTCACTTGAGATCCAAGGACACAGACAAACTACAAGCTGAAGGTGTAGGGACAAGTACCCTACACGAGTGAAACTGAAAAACAAACAATCAAACAAATGGATTCTGTTTGAGCACCCAGAGACAGTCAGTAGAAAATAGCACTATCTGGCCACCGTGAATTCTTTTTGTCTGTTTTCAGCAAGTCCCAGCCATAGATTTAGTGGTGGAGCAACGTCCTTCTCATTTTCTCTCACCTCAACAACTGAGTTGCTGAAATAATAAGAATCTGGGCCTTTGAAATCTGTGGGTTTTATGATCTTCACGAATGTGAAGTAATAACCACCTAAAGAGGGAAGTTTGGACACTCAAGTAAACATGTCACTCCAAAATACACTCTTAGCTCCCAACTGCTCCTGTCTAGAAATTGGTGTTCCTTTTTATTTGACCCTCCATCCTATCAGTGGTGTTCACATAGATGTCCTTCAAACATGGTGGTGAGCAAAGCAACAATTTTACGTTTCTGTCGACCACATGCCCAGAGGAAGGATACTTGTGGTCTTCAGGGAGCACTTAGTGAATGAATGTGGCTAAATACAGACAGGAAGTGAGAAGGAGATGAATGAGGACAGAGGTGAGAGTCACGGGTTCAAGTTCCTGCACAACCATTTCCTGGTTTTGAGGGTACACTCGGCCGACACGACCTGCAAGTGTCTCGGTGAACCCAGTGCTCTCCCTACAGCCTAGTTACCTTGCAGGATTTATGGAAGCATAATGTAGGAAAGTGACATTGGATATGTGGTTAACTGTTCTGTACACAAGGACAGATGGGCAGACAGAAAGAAGATTGATTGATTGATTGAATGATTGATAGACAGATAGATAAATATAGGTTCATATCGATTAACACAAAGCTATTGCTCATAACCATGAGAGCAAAGGTTGAAGCACATAGCGAAACTACAAACAAAAAAGAAGAATAAAATCCAGTTTAAAAGTGCAATAAGCAGCCATAAGAAGAAAACAAATCCTATCATTGGCAATAACTTGGATGGAGCTAGAGGGTATTATGCTCAGTCAAATTGGCCAGTCGGAAAAATACATGTACCAAATCATTTAACTCATGTGTGGTGTACGATAACAAAGAAAAACTGAAGGAAGAAACAGCAGCATATACACAGTACCCGAGAGTGGACTAACAGTTACGAAAGAGAAAGGGACTGGGTAGTGTTTGTGGGAAGGGAATGATAAGGGCGGGGAAAAAGAATGGGGGCGTTAGGATTAGCATGAATAATGTGTAGGGTGAATGATCATTAGGTGGGCTATACAACACAGAGAAGACAAGTAGTGATTCTAGAGCATCTTACGACACGCTGACGGACAGCGACTGAAACTGGGATTTGGCGATGACTTGGTGAAGGGATTAGACTAGTAAACATATTGTTCTGCATGTGGTTGTATATTAATGAGAATAAAAAAAATTTCAAAGTGCTGTAAGAGCCTAGCTATCAAATATCAGAATAAAAGTACAGACTTTCACTGCTCCAATCAAAAGACACAGGGTTAGAAGGACGGATGAAAACTTAAGATCACCTAAGTGCTCCCTTACTGGAGACTCACTTGTGATCCATGGACACAGACAAACTACAAGCTGAAGGGGCGGGGACAGGTAACCTATACAAGTGAATATTTGAAACAAAGAAACAAATGGATTCTGTTTGAATCCCCAGAGACAGTCACTAGAAAATAGTCCTACCTAGCCACCGTGAATTCCTTTTGTTTGGTATCAGCAGTGCCCAGGTATAGATTTAGTGGTACTGCAATGTCCTTCTCATTTTTCTCACATCAACAAATGAATTGCTGTAATAATATGCGTCTGGGCTTTTGAAATCACTGGGTTTTATGATATCCACGATTGTAAAGAAGTAATAACCACATAAAGAGGGAAGTTTGGACACTCAACCAAACACGTCTCTCCATAACACAAACTTTGCTCCCAAATGCTCCTGTCTAGAAATAGGTGTTCCTTTTTATTTGTCCATCCTCCTATCAGTGGTGAACATGCCAATGTCTCTCAAACATGGTGGTGAGTAAAGCACCAAGTATACTTTTCTGTCTACAACAGGCCCAGAGGAAGTATAATTGGGGTCTTCAGTGAGGACTTAGTCAATGAATGTGGCTAAATACAGTTAGCAAGCGAGAAGGAGGTTTAAGAGGACAGAGGACAGAGATACGGGTTCAAGTCCCTGCACCACCATTTACTGGTTTTGTAAGCACACGCGGCTGATTCGATCTGCAATTGTCTCAGTGAGCCCAGTGCTCTCCCTACGGCCTAGTGACCTTGCAATGTTTTTGAAAGCATAATGTAGGGAAGTGACATAGGTGATGTAGTTAAATGTTCTGTACATAAGGATAGATGGACAGACAGAAAGAAGATTGTTTCATAGACAGACAGATAGATAGATGACAGATGATCGATAGATTGTACACATGATAGAAGACAGGAAGCTAGATAGATGGATAGATAAATAGAGAGGATAGAGAGATAGAAAGAAGGATATATAGAAAGATAGATAGATATACAGACAGACAGAGCGACAGATAGATACAGATACATATCGAATGACACAAAGCTGTTGCTCATAACCAGGAGATGAATGGTGAAATCACATAGCTAAACTACAAAAAAAAAGGAAGAATGAAATCCAGTTTACAAAGTGCAGTAAGAAGCCATAAGAAGAAAACAAATACTACCATTTGCAATGACGTGGATGTAGCTAGACAGTAGTATGTTCAGAAAAATAGGTCAGGCGGAGAAAGACAATATCAAATGAAATCACTCATGGGTGGAGTATAACAACAAAGAGAAACTGAAGGAAAAAAACAGCAGGATACTCACAGAACCCGAGAGTTGACTAAAAGTTGCCAAAGGGAAAAGGACTGCACAGGGTGGTTCTGAAGGGAGGGATAAGTGTGGGGAGAAAGATTGGGGGCATTAGGATTACCATGTATGTTGCGTGGGGTCGCGCGGGACATGGGGAGTGCTGTACAACACAGAGAAGACTAGTAGAGGTTATATAGCATCTTACTACTCCATGATTGACAGCGACTGTATCGGTGTCTTTGAAGGGGTACATGCTGAAGGGGTTTAAAGCATCCAACTATGCTGATGGACAGGGACTTGAAGAGGTTTTTGTTGGTGGACTTGGATAAGGGGGAGCATAGTAAACATAATGTTCTTCATGTGATTGTAGATTAATGATAACAAAAAAAATTTTTTATGTGTAATAAGGGCACAGCACTGAATCATCAGAATAAAAGGTCAGGCTCTGAGTGCTGCAAACAAAAGACACAGGGTTGAATGAACGGATAAAAACTCAGGAAACCTAGGTGCTTCCTTACAGGAGACTCACTTGAGATCCAAGGACACAGACAAACTACAAGCTGAAGGTGTAGGGACAAGTACCCTACACGAGTGAAACTGAAAAACAAACAATCAAACAAATGGATTCTGTTTGAGCACCCAGAGACAGTCAGTAGAAAATAGCACTATCTGGCCACCGTGAATTCTTTTTGTCTGTTTTCAGCAAGTCCCAGCCATAGATTTAGTGGTGGAGCAACGTCCTTCTCATTTTCTCTCACCTCAACAACTGAGTTGCTGAAATAATAAGAATCTGGGCCTTTGAAATCTGTGGGTTTTATGATCTTCACGAATGTGAAGTAATAACCACCTAAAGAGGGAAGTTTGGACACTCAAGTAAACATGTCACTCCAAAATACACTCTTAGCTCCCAACTGCTCCTGTCTAGAAATTGGTGTTCCTTTTTATTTGACCCTCCATCCTATCAGTGGTGTTCACATAGATGTCCTTCAAACATGGTGGTGAGCAAAGCAACAATTTTACGTTTCTGTCGACCACATGCCCAGAGGAAGGATACTTGTGGTCTTCAGGGAGCACTTAGTGAATGAATGTGGCTAAATACAGACAGGAAGTGAGAAGGAGATGAATGAGGACAGAGGTGAGAGTCACGGGTTCAAGTCCCTGCACAACCATTTCCTGGTTTTGTAGGTACACTCGGCCGACACGACCTGCAAGTGTCTCGGTGAACCCAGTGCTCTCCCTACAGCCTAGTTACCTTGCAGGATTTATGGAAGCATAATGTAGGAAAGTGACATTGGATATGTGGTTAACTGTTCTGTACACAAGGACAGATGGGCAGACAGAAAGAAGATTGATTGATTGATTGAATGATTGATAGACAGATAGATAAATATAGGTTCATATCGATTAACACAAAGCTATTGCTCATAACCATGAGAGCAAAGGTTGAAGCACATAGCGAAACTACAAACAAAAAAGAAGAATAAAATCCAGTTTAAAAGTGCAATAAGCAGCCATAAGAAGAAAACAAATCCTATCATTGGCAATAACTTGGATGGAGCTAGAGGGTATTATGCTCAGTCAAATTGGCCAGTCGGAAAAATACATGTACCAAATCATTTAACTCATGTGTGGTGTACGATAACAAAGAAAAACTGAAGGAAGAAACAGCAGCATATACACAGTACCCGAGAGTGGACTAACAGTTACGAAAGAGAAAGGGACTGGGTAGTGTTTGTGGGAAGGGAATGATAAGGGCGGGGAAAAAGAATGGGGGCGTTAGGATTAGCATGAATAATGTGTAGGGTGAATGGTCATTAGGAGGGCTATACAACACAGAGAAGACAAGTAGTGATTCTAGAGCATCTTACGACACGCTGACGGACAGCGACTGAAACTGGGATTTGGCGATGACTTGGTGAAGGGATTAGACTAGTAAACATATTGTTCTGCATGTGGTTGTATATTAATGAGAATAAAAAAAATTTCAAAGTGCTGTAAGAGCCTAGCTATCAAATATCAGAATAAAAGTACAGACTTTCACTGCTCCAATCAAAAGACACAGGGTTAGAAGGACGGATGAAAACTTAAGATCACCTAAGTGCTCCCTTACTGGAGACTCACTTGTGATCCATGGACACAGACAAACTACAAGCTGAAGGGGCGGGGACAGGTAACCTATACAAGTGAATATTTGAAACAAAGAAACAAATGGATTCTGTTTGAATCCCCAGAGACAGTCACTAGAAAATAGTCCTACCTAGCCACCGTGAATTCCTTTTGTTTGGTATCAGCAGTGCCCAGGTATAGATTTAGTGTTACTGCAATGTCCTTCTCATTTTTCTCACATCAACAAATGAATTGCTGTAATAATATGCGTCTGGGCTTTTGAAATCACTGGGTTTTATGATATCCACGATTGTAAAGAAGTAATAACCACATAAAGAGGGAAGTTTGGACACTCAACCAAACACGTCTCTCCATAACACAAACTTTGCTCCCAAATGCTCCTGTCTAGAAATAGGTGTTCCTTTTTATTTGTCCATCCTCCTATCAGTGGTGAACATGCCAATGTCTCTCAAACATGGTGGTGAGTAAAGCACCAAGTATACTTTTCTGTCTACAGCAGGCCCAGAGGAAGTATAATTGGGGTCTTCAGTGAGGACTTAGTCAATGAATGTGGCTAAATACAGTTAGCAAGCGAGAAGGAGGTTTAAGAGGACAGAGGACAGAGATACGGGTTCAAGTCCCTGCACCACCATTTACTGGTTTTGTAAGCACACGTGGCTGATTCGATCTGCAATTGTCTCAGTGAGCCCAGTGCTCTCCCTACGGCCTAGTGACCTTGCAATGTTTTTGAAAGCATAATGTAGGGAAGTGACATAGGTGATGTAGTTAAATGTTCTGTACATAAGGATAGATGGACAGACAGAAAGAAGATTGTTTCATAGACAGACAGATAGATAGATGACAGATGATCGATAGATTATACACATGATAGAAGACAGGAAGCTAGATAGATGGATAGATAAATAGAGAGGATAGAGAGATAGAAAGAAAGATATATAGAAAGATAGATAGATATACAGACAGACAGAGCGACAGATAGATACAGATACATATCGAATGACACAAAGCTGTTGCTCATAACCAGGAGATGAATGGTGAAATCACATAGCTAAACTACAAAAAAAAAGGAAGAATGATATCCAGTTTACAAAGTGCAGTAAGAAGCCATAAGAAGAAAACAAATACTACCATTTGCAATGACGTGGATGTAGCTAGACAGTAGTATGTTCAGAAAAATAGGTCAGGCGGAGAAAGACAATATCAAATGAAATCACTCATGGGTGGAGTATAACAACAAAGAGAAACTGAAGGAAAAAAACAGCAGGATACTCACAGAACCCGAGAGTTGACTAAAAGTTGCCAAAGGGAAAAGGACTGCACAGGGTGGTTCTGAAGGGAGGGATAAGTGTGGGGAGAAAGATTGGGGGCATTAGGATTACCATGTATGTTGCGTGGGGTCGCGCGGGACATGGGGAGTGCTGTACAACACAGAGAAGACTAGTAGAGGTTATATAGCATCTTACTACTCCATGATTGACAGCGACTGTATCGGTGTCTTTGAAGGGGTACATGCTGAAGGGGTTTAAAGCATCCAACTATGCTGATGGACAGGGACTTGAAGAGGTTTTTGTTGGTGGACTTGGATAAGGGGGAGCATAGTAAACATAATGTTCTTCATGTGATTGTAGATTAATGATAACAAAAAAAATTTTTTATGTGTAATAAGGGCACAGCACTGAATCATCAGAATAAAAGGTCAGGCTCTGAGTGCTGCAAACAAAAGACACAGGGTTGAATGAACGGATAAAAACTCAGGAAACCTAGGTGCTTCCTTACAGGAGACTCACTTGAGATCCAAGGACACAGACAAACTACAAGCTGAAGGTGTAGGGACAAGTACCCTACACGAGTGAAACTGAAAAACAAACAATCAAACAAATGGATTCTGTTTGAGCACCCAGAGACAGTCAGTAGAAAATAGCACTATCTGGCCACCGTGAATTCTTTTTGTCTGTTTTCAGCAAGTCCCAGCCATAGATTTAGTGGTGGAGCAACGTCCTTCTCATTTTCTCTCACCTCAACAACTGAGTTGCTGAAATAATAAGAATCTGGGCCTTTGAAATCTGTGGGTTTTATGATCTTCACGAATGTGAAGTAATAACCACCTAAAGAGGGAAGTTTGGACACTCAAGTAAACATGTCACTCCAAAATACACTCTTAGCTCCCAACTGCTCCTGTCTAGAAATTGGTGTTCCTTTTTATTTGACCCTCCATCCTATCAGTGGTGTTCACATAGATGTCCTTCAAACATGGTGGTGAGCAAAGCAACAATTTTACGTTTCTGTCGACCACATGCCCAGAGGAAGGATACTTGTGGTCTTCAGGGAGCACTTAGTGAATGAATGTGGCTAAATACAGACAGGAAGTGAGAAGGAGATGAATGAGGACAGAGGTGAGAGTCACGGGTTCAAGTCCCTGCACAACCATTTCCTGGTTTTGTAGGTACACTCGGCCGACACGACCTGCAAGTGTCTCGGTGAACCCAGTGCTCTCCCTACAGCCTAGTTACCTTGCAGGATTTATGGAAGCATAATGTAGGAAAGTGACATTGGATATGTGGTTAACTGTTCTGTACACAAGGACAGATGGGCAGACAGAAAGAAGATTGATTGATTGATTGAATGATTGATAGACAGATAGATAAATATAGGTTCATATCGATTAACACAAAGCTATTGCTCATAACCATGAGAGCAAAGGTTGAAGCACATAGCGAAACTACAAACAAAAAAGAAGAATAAAATCCAGTTTAAAAGTGCAATAAGCAGCCATAAGAAGAAAACAAATCCTATCATTGGCAATAACTTGGATGGAGCTAGAGGGTATTATGCTCAGTCAAATTGGCCAGTCGGAAAAATACATGTACCAAATCATTTAACTCATGTGTGGTGTACGATAACAAAGAAAAACTGAAGGAAGAAACAGCAGCATATACACAGTACCCGAGAGTGGACTAACAGTTACGAAAGAGAAAGGGACTGGGTAGTGTTTGTGGGAAGGGAATGATAAGGGCGGGGAAAAAGAATGGGGGCGTTAGGATTAGCATGAATAATGTGTAGGGTGAATGGTCATTAGGAGGGCTATACAACACAGAGAAGACAAGTAGTGATTCTAGAGCATCTTACGACACGCTGACGGACAGCGACTGAAACTGGGATTTGGCGATGACTTGGTGAAGGGATTAGACTAGTAAACATATTGTTCTGCATGTGGTTGTATATTAATGAGAATAAAAAAAATTTCAAAGTGCTGTAAGAGCCTAGCTATCAAATATCAGAATAAAAGTACAGACTTTCACTGCTCCAATCAAAAGACACAGGGTTAGAAGGACGGATGAAAACTTAAGATCACCTAAGTGCTCCCTTACTGGAGACTCACTTGTGATCCATGGACACAGACAAACTACAAGCTGAAGGGGCGGGGACAGGTAACCTATACAAGTGAATATTTGAAACAAAGAAACAAATGGATTCTGTTTGAATCCCCAGAGACAGTCACTAGAAAATAGTCCTACCTAGCCACCGTGAATTCCTTTTGTTTGGTATCAGCAGTGCCCAGGTATAGATTTAGTGTTACTGCAATGTCCTTCTCATTTTTCTCACATCAACAAATGAATTGCTGTAATAATATGCGTCTGGGCTTTTGAAATCACTGGGTTTTATGATATCCACGATTGTAAAGAAGTAATAACCACATAAAGAGGGAAGTTTGGACACTCAACCAAACACGTCTCTCCATAACACAAACTTTGCTCCCAAATGCTCCTGTCTAGAAATAGGTGTTCCTTTTTATTTGTCCATCCTCCTATCAGTGGTGAACATGCCAATGTCTCTCAAACATGGTGGTGAGTAAAGCACCAAGTATACTTTTCTGTCTACAGCAGGCCCAGAGGAAGTATAATTGGGGTCTTCAGTGAGGACTTAGTCAATGAATGTGGCTAAATACAGTTAGCAAGCGAGAAGGAGGTTTAAGAGGACAGAGGACAGAGATACGGGTTCAAGTCCCTGCACCACCATTTACTGGTTTTGTAAGCACACGTGGCTGATTCGATCTGCAATTGTCTCAGTGAGCCCAGTGCTCTCCCTACGGCCTAGTGACCTTGCAATGTTTTTGAAAGCATAATGTAGGGAAGTGACATAGGTGATGTAGTTAAATGTTCTGTACATAAGGATAGATGGACAGACAGAAAGAAGATTGTTTCATAGACAGACAGATAGATAGATGACAGATGATCGATAGATTATACACATGATAGAAGACAGGAAGCTAGATAGATGGATAGATAAATAGAGAGGATAGAGAGATAGAAAGAAAGATATATAGAAAGATAGATAGATATACAGACAGACAGAGCGACAGATAGATACAGATACATATCGAATGACACAAAGCTGTTGCTCATAACCAGGAGATGAATGGTGAAATCACATAGCTAAACTACAAAAAAAAAGGAAGAATGATATCCAGTTTACAAAGTGCAGTAAGAAGCCATAAGAAGAAAACAAATACTACCATTTGCAATGACGTGGATGTAGCTAGACAGTAGTATGTTCAGAAAAATAGGTCAGGCGGAGAAAGACAATATCAAATGAAATCACTCATGGGTGGAGTATAACAACAAAGAGAAACTGAAGGAAAAAAACAGCAGGATACTCACAGAACCCGAGAGTTGACTAAAAGTTGCCAAAGGGAAAAGGACTGCACAGGGTGGTTCTGAAGGGAGGGATAAGTGTGGGGAGAAAGATTGGGGGCATTAGGATTACCATGTATGTTGCGTGGGGTCGCGCGGGACATGGGGAGTGCTGTACAACACAGAGAAGACTAGTAGAGGTTATATAGCATCTTACTACTCCATGATTGACAGCGACTGTATCGGTGTCTTTGAAGGGGTACATGCTGAAGGGGTTTAAAGCATCCAACTATGCTGATGGACAGGGACTTGAAGAGGTTTTTGTTGGTGGACTTGGATAAGGGGGAGCATAGTAAACATAATGTTCTTCATGTGATTGTAGATTAATGATAACAAAAAAAATTTTTTATGTGTAATAAGGGCACAGCACTGAATCATCAGAATAAAAGGTCAGGCTCTGAGTGCTGCAAACAAAAGACACAGGGTTGAATGAACGGATAAAAACTCAGGAAACCTAGGTGCTTCCTTACAGGAGACTCACTTGAGATCCAAGGACACAGACAAACTACAAGCTGAAGGTGTAGGGACAAGTACCCTACACGAGTGAAACTGAAAAACAAACAATCAAACAAATGGATTCTGTTTGAGCACCCAGAGACAGTCAGTAGAAAATAGCACTATCTGGCCACCGTGAATTCTTTTTGTCTGTTTTCAGCAAGTCCCAGCCATAGATTTAGTGGTGGAGCAACGTCCTTCTCATTTTCTCTCACCTCAACAACTGAGTTGCTGAAATACTAAGAATCTGGGCCTTTGAAATCTGTGGGTTTTATGATCTTCACGAATGTGAAGTAATAACCACCTAAAGAGGGAAGTTTGGACACTCAAGTAAACATGTCACTCCAAAATACACTCTTAGCTCCCAACTGCTCCTGTCTAGAAATTGGTGTTCCTTTTTATTTGACCCTCCATCCTATCAGTGGTGTTCACATAGATGTCCTTCAAACATGGTGGTGAGCAAAGCAACAATTTTACGTTTCTGTCGACCACATGCCCAGAGGAAGGATACTTGTGGTCTTCAGGGAGCACTTAGTGAATGAATGTGGCTAAATACAGACAGGAAGTGAGAAGGAGATGAATGAGGACAGAGGTGAGAGTCACGGGTTCAAGTCCCTGCACAACCATTTCCTGGTTTTGTAGGTACACTCGGCCGACACGACCTGCAAGTGTCTCGGTGAACCCAGTGCTCTCCCTACAGCCTAGTTACCTTGCAGGATTTATGGAAGCATAATGTAGGAAAGTGACATTGGATATGTGGTTAACTGTTCTGTACACAAGGACAGATGGGCAGACAGAAAGAAGATTGATTGATTGATTGAATGATTGATAGACAGATAGATAAATATAGGTTCATATCGATTAACACAAAGCTATTGCTCATAACCATGAGAGCAAAGGTTGAAGCACATAGCGAAACTACAAACAAAAAAGAAGAATAAAATCCAGTTTAAAAGTGCAATAAGCAGCCATAAGAAGAAAACAAATCCTATCATTGGCAATAACTTGGATGGAGCTAGAGGGTATTATGCTCAGTCAAATTGGCCAGTCGGAAAAATACATGTACCAAATCATTTAACTCATGTGTGGTGTACGATAACAAAGAAAAACTGAAGGAAGAAACAGCAGCATATACACAGTACCCGAGAGTGGACTAACAGTTACGAAAGAGAAAGGGACTGGGTAGTGTTTGTGGGAAGGGAATGATAAGGGCGGGGAAAAAGAATGGGGGCGTTAGGATTAGCATGAATAATGTGTAGGGTGAATGGTCATTAGGAGGGCTATACAACACAGAGAAGACAAGTAGTGATTCTAGAGCATCTTACGACACGCTGACGGACAGCGACTGAAACTGGGATTTGGCGATGACTTGGTGAAGGGATTAGACTAGTAAACATATTGTTCTGCATGTGGTTGTATATTAATGAGAATAAAAAAAATTTCAAAGTGCTGTAAGAGCCTAGCTATCAAATATCAGAATAAAAGTACAGACTTTCACTGCTCCAATCAAAAGACACAGGGTTAGAAGGACGGATGAAAACTTAAGATCACCTAAGTGCTCCCTTACTGGAGACTCACTTGTGATCCATGGACACAGACAAACTACAAGCTGAAGGGGCGGGGACAGGTAACCTATACAAGTGAATATTTGAAACAAAGAAACAAATGGATTCTGTTTGAATCCCCAGAGACAGTCACTAGAAAATAGTCCTACCTAGCCACCGTGAATTCCTTTTGTTTGGTATCAGCAGTGCCCAGGTATAGATTTAGTGTTACTGCAATGTCCTTCTCATTTTTCTCACATCAACAAATGAATTGCTGTAATAATATGCGTCTGGGCTTTTGAAATCACTGGGTTTTATGATATCCACGATTGTAAAGAAGTAATAACCACATAAAGAGGGAAGTTTGGACACTCAACCAAACACGTCTCTCCACAACACAAACTTTGCTCCCAAATGCTCCTGTCTAGAAATAGGTGTTCCTTTTTATTTGTCCATCCTCCTATCAGTGGTGAACATGCCAATGTCTCTCAAACATGGTGGTGAGTAAAGCACCAAGTATACTTTTCTGTCTACAGCAGGCCCAGAGGAAGTATAATTGGGGTCTTCAGTGAGGACTTAGTCAATGAATGTGGCTAAATACAGTTAGCAAGCGAGAAGGAGGTTTAAGAGGACAGAGGACAGAGATACGGGTTCAAGTCCCTGCACCACCATTTACTGGTTTTGTAAGCACACGTGGCTGATTCGATCTGCAATTGTCTCAGTGAGCCCAGTGCTCTCCCTACGGCCTAGTGACCTTGCAATGTTTTTGAAAGCATAATGTAGGGAAGTGACATAGGTGATGTAGTTAAATGTTCTGTACATAAGGATAGATGGACAGACAGAAAGAAGATTGTTTCATAGACAGACAGATAGATAGATGACAGATGATCGATAGATTATACACATGATAGAAGACAGGAAGCTAGATAGATGGATAGATAAATAGAGAGGATAGAGAGATAGAAAGAAAGATATATAGAAAGATAGATAGATATACAGACAGACAGAGCGACAGATAGATACAGATACATATCGAATGACACAAAGCTGTTGCTCATAACCAGGAGATGAATGGTGAAATCACATAGCTAAACTACAAAAAAAAAGGAAGAATGATATCCAGTTTACAAAGTGCAGTAAGAAGCCATAAGAAGAAAACAAATACTACCATTTGCAATGACGTGGATGTAGCTAGACAGTAGTATGTTCAGAAAAATAGGTCAGGCGGAGAAAGACAATATCAAATGAAATCACTCATGGGTGGAGTATAACAACAAAGAGAAACTGAAGGAAAAAAACAGCAGGATACTCACAGAACCCGAGAGTTGACTAAAAGTTGCCAAAGGGAAAAGGACTGCACAGGGTGGTTCTGAAGGGAGGGATAAGTGTGGGGAGAAAGATTGGGGGCATTAGGATTACCATGTATGTTGCGTGGGGTCGCGCGGGACATGGGGAGTGCTGTACAACACAGAGAAGACTAGTAGAGGTTATATAGCATCTTACTACTCCATGATTGACAGCGACTGTATCGGTGTCTTTGAAGGGGTACATGCTGAAGGGGTTTAAAGCATCCAACTATGCTGATGGACAGGGACTTGAAGAGGTTTTTGTTGGTGGACTTGGATAAGGGGGAGCATAGTAAACATAATGTTCTTCATGTGATTGTAGATTAATGATAACAAAAAAAATTTTTTATGTGTAATAAGGGCACAGCACTGAATCATCAGAATAAAAGGTCAGGCTCTGAGTGCTGCAAACAAAAGACACAGGGTTGAATGAACGGATAAAAACTCAGGAAACCTAGGTGCTTCCTTACAGGAGACTCACTTGAGATCCAAGGACACAGACAAACTACAAGCTGAAGGTGTAGGGACAAGTACCCTACACGAGTGAAACTGAAAAACAAACAATCAAACAAATGGATTCTGTTTGAGCACCCAGAGACAGTCAGTAGAAAATAGCACTATCTGGCCACCGTGAATTCTTTTTGTCTGTTTTCAGCAAGTCCCAGCCATAGATTTAGTGGTGGAGCAACGTCCTTCTCATTTTCTCTCACCTCAACAACTGAGTTGCTGAAATACTAAGAATCTGGGCCTTTGAAATCTGTGGGTTTTATGATCTTCACGAATGTGAAGTAATAACCACCTAAAGAGGGAAGTTTGGACACTCAAGTAAACATGTCACTCCAAAATACACTCTTAGCTCCCAACTGCTCCTGTCTAGAAATTGGTGTTCCTTTTTATTTGA